>NW_015635083.1:672068-686875 GCF_001515625.1 Sinocyclocheilus rhinocerous
CTGATTCATCCAGTAATGAAACAAGTACATCTTGAGTGAGTCATTTAATCAATAATTCATAAATTACATGTGATTTTATTTAGTTGTCTAATGTTTTTTCTTCAGAATCATGAGAGAACCACTACTTCCATTGGGGGGGGGAAAAAACTCAATTTATCCAGAATCATGCAGTTCTATTTTGCACACAAACAGGTCTTAAAGTGTCCAGTTTTTATGTAGCCTGTTGATTTTTGTTCATGGTATTCAGCTTCAATAAATTTGCAAAAAAGAGAGAGATATGTAGCCTGTTGATTTTTGTTCATGGTATTCAGCTTCAATAAATTTGTAAAAAAATGCCACAGGATAAATGTTTGATATCATTATTTAATCACATTGGAATCGAAACTGGGAATCGGAATCGATAAGCAGAATCAGAATTGATCAAATTCAAACGATACCCAACCCTATTGGACACCCCTGACCAAGAATATGGATGACTCATCATGGACTACACAGCTTTTTGTCCAGTTAGATTCTCTCTAGATTAAGCTGACAGTGATTGGCAGGTAGCATATCATGATTAACGATTGTGGCGTAATTAAAGCCTATTGGCTAATAAAACCCACAACCTCTTCGATATGTCCTGAACTTTTGGTTTTGATACGTCAAGGTTGCAAGCAGTCGTGTTTACATAATTTGTTTGATTTTTAGAAAGAAAATATGTGTGTTGGCTGGTTTGTAGATAGTCACATGAGATTAGGGCAGTGGTGGAGCAGGTGGAATAATCCCACCATCTGATGTTTGCAAAGGAGCTGCTTCTTCTGAAAGAGAATCAAGATCTATAGACACTAAAGGTGGAGGAGGTTTAATTGCAGTATCCGGGCCAGAAGACATAGATGCAGTGAGGTCATCAGTCTGCTTTGATTCTTTGCTCTCCATCACAGTTTCTTGTTCACTTCCTGACCTAGGTGTTTTGGTGTCAGAAGAGTCCACAGATTCTTGACCTTCCTGGATTGTGTGTTCTTCTTTCTCAGTTGAGTCTTGAGCAGCAGTCGGGTTCCCATTGGGGGCTTGGACCTCATCTGGGTTTTGTCTGCCAAACGTGCTTCCTTGCAGGATGTCCCCCATGAGAACTTCCTCACTTGTGTTCCTCCCGAATGTCAGGTGTTTTGAGAGCTGTTGGGAGAGGTATCTGGAAATGGACATCTGGTTGAAGCCTTGTCTATTGATGGCCTCGGATTCCTCCGTATTTGGCAGGTTCGGTTGAACGTCACCATCCAGAAACGGTGAGGGTCCGGCCCACTCAGGATTTTCTAGCTGCTTTCTTTGCATTTTGCGTTTCCTTACCAAGATAAAGATTATCGCTATGAACATCAAGACAAACGTGGTGCCAATCACAGCCGCCACAGCAGGACCTGGGTTTGCTTGCTGCTTGTCTTTTGATGAAGGTGGTCTTAGCTTTTTGGTGGTCTTTCTCATGGTCGTCAACATCTTCTTTGGCTTAGTCATAGATGAAGTCTCAAGCTCAGGGCCTTGAGTGCTTGTCCACTTGTCTGTGACTTCTTTCCCCTCTTTGGTTTCCACACCATTGTTGCTTCGAGTCCCTTTGAAATCTGTCACATTTGCTGTTGCAGAAGTGTGGGCATGAGTCATTGGGCTTGGTTGGTCTGAAGTCTCCATTGTGGGCTGGGCTGTTGGAAGATCTTTATTTGTGTTGGTTTCGTTGCTATCCATGACTGTTTCATTTGCTTGCGTAACATAGAGCCCAGTGAAATCAGAAGTAGAAGGTGTTTCCTGAGTGGCTTTCTGTGTCTCAGAAAGTGCACTGCTTGTCTTTTCCTCTGGCGAAACATCTGCCCTTGTGGCATTGGGTGGTTTAGCAAAGACATTAAATTCTGTAGCATTCTCTGTCTGCAAAAGAGATGTAGTATGTGGTCTGCGGGAACTTTCTGTTGGTTTTTGTAGTTCCTTTTGTTGAATTACCTCGTCCTGCTTTTGCATTTCAGGGTGTGTCGACATAGTAGTTAAGTTGTGTTTGTCATAATGTACATTCCTCCTTGTCCTTGATGCCTCATCTTCACCATTGGCTGTCCTCAGCCCGGTCTCTTGCTGCTCAGAGTGACTCATAAGTTGTGGCATCTGAACATTTCTTGAAAGTGAAACCACGTTTTCTGTTCCAGAATCAGTAGTGTAGTCTCTCTGCCATGATGCATTTTCTGCTGTGTTTGTTACCACATTATTCTTATTGCTGGTCGTTAAATGGCCATTTAGACTCCATGGTAGAGAGAAGAGGAAGACAAGTGTGCAAAGAGTAGTCCTCATGGTGTCCTTAGAGAACCTTGCCAAAAAAAAAAAAAAAAACATTTTTGTAACATAAGACTCAACAGACCGTTTTTTCTCCCTAAAATTCTTATAGGCCATATGTAGCATGCTCAGATTAAAACTTTTACGTTTATCTTTTTCAAAAGGCAACACCTAATGTTTGTGTACACAAATGGTGCACACAATCTGTAAGTGAATACTTGGCGACGCAGACTAACAATGAAAAAAAAAGTAGGTTTTTCATTTATTTTACAGTCACTATTGGACAACTTCCAACACACTGGTTTCTACTCTTTTTTTGTTTTTGTTTTTTTGTAGTGCCATGTAGTTACTTTAAATGTTAAAAACATATACACTTAAATGTTTTGCTGTCCAGTATCAAGTAACAATTGTTGGTTTATGCTAGACAAAACAGCAGAAGATTTACTTACCCAGGCATCCTCTGAAGCATTTGTTCAAGACTGAAGTATATTGAGATGAATACGGAACCGTAACTTCACTTGACAGGAAATGAAGCTGTGAAATGGCTGCATTCGTTTTTTTGCTATAGCAGTTGAAGGAATCTTTGGTAACAGAGTATGAAAAACAGAAGCACTTTTTTTTCTTAACTCTGTTCTAGGATTTGGGGCTCGTTTTTAAGGTATGTTTTAAATGATTGATGTTAATTTTTTGAAAAGAACTGTTATTAATTTTCTTCAAATTTATCTATAAGAATAAGAATTCTTTGCAGAGCAGAAGCCATCTAAAGGGAAATGATCTCATGTCTCTTTTTTTGTCATCTTGGAAAGTTCCTTTCACTGAACACCCACTTTTCAACCACCAATAACATCTTCAAAATCTGGCAACTACGTTAACAGTAGCATTGCAACACTCTTGAAATATCAAAATCTGATTGTAAATGATGAACAGAACAAGCATTTTTGTCATTAGCATTTCATTTTATTTTATATTGAGATGTCAGTGTTTTGATATAGAAAACTTGCTCATTGTTACAAGATTTTTAAGGCTGTGTGGTATTGCTTTACCCATTTAAAGCTGAAGTGTGTGATTTCTTTTGTCCCTGCTTAATATTTGGAGTCAAATATAAATAAGCCATTCATAGGTTGTTTCATCTACACTGTTTGACCGGCTAATGGCAGATGGGCGTTCATTATTTTTGCAATGCAGTTTGGTGACTGTAGTGGAAATTACAGTAGAAATTACAACACCAGTTTAGTTGTGGTGTGCTATTTATGTACAGAGGATAGCGTTCATCTATTTCGCTTCCATCTACAGCGAGTGAATGTGCTCTTCGATTTCTGGGTATGTGCTGCTGCTTGCCATATTAAAAAATTGCCAAAATGTGAGACAATGCTTTTGTTAAATACCAATTTCACAAACTATACAATCATACACAGACATTTCATTTACTTATTGTCCTTGTCATCCTCACTAAACAGATCTCCAGAGCTGATTGAGATGAGAAAACTGCATTGACCTCATCTGTGAAAAGGTCAAAGTTTTCTATTTACTGACTATTTGACCCATCAAATTCATCTGATATTACAAGAAATTTCCTTTTAACAGGATGAGCAGAAATTGTAGTTAGTTAAACAATTCTGAAAAACCCTGTAAGGCCGCTTGTAACTGGGCACCTTTGTTAGCTTACTTTTTTACTGCAGTAGATGTTGAAGACATTTTAAAAAAAGGCAAAAAGAGAAGTAACATGCCTGACATCAGAGCCCAGCATACAAAAAAAGCTCTTATACTTTACACCATCAGAGGCATATTCTCCAAACTTATGGGATCTATGCAGGAATCCCTGGAGGTTGAGCTCTGCATGGCTGTTGGGATGTTCTCTGAATCACCGGCTGCGTTAGAAGTGGTGATGTATTGGCTCGGCCCTGCCGCGCCATCATGGATCTCTTCCTCCTCGCCGTCTGTCTTTACCTCCTCCAGTAGAACACTGGTTTCGCATGGACCCACAATGCCGCCCTCTCTTCTCTCGGTACCCCAGTAGTCCGTTCCACTCACCAGGTCTGCATTGCTTCGGGATGGACGAGGGGCCCGGTGATGACGTTTCAGGCTTGAGACGGTACATGCCAACATTATGGTGGAGGTTAGAAGGATCAGGATGATGCCCCCAGCAGTTGCTGTTGCTATAAACGCTAGCTGGGCATCGATAAAACAACTGATCTCAGCGGCACCAGTTGCAGGCAAACTAGTCGTCGCAAAAGAAATGTTGAGGACCTCGTACTCTTCTGTGGTGGTGTTGTACATGAGCTCGTTTGTGGTCTGCATTGTCACTGTATTTTGAGATCTGTGTAACAAACAAGTACCATTATTCAACAGGTCATGTTCTTTTGAATATTCTATAGTAGTTCATTTAGCTTTTCAGTACACATTACGCTGTCTTAACCAGGCATGATGCAATAAGTTTCCAGTAACAATCAATTTGTCTGTTCAAACTTAATGTAAAAGCTTGGCTAATGGAGAAAAAAACATTATTTATGTACACTACCATTCAAAAGTTTGGGGTCAGTAAGATAAGTTAATGCTTTTATTCAGCAAGGATGCCTTAAATTGGTTGTGAGTGACAGTAAAGACATTTCTATTTCTATTTCAATTTCAAATAAATGCCTTACTACTTAAGAATCCTGAATCACATTGGATCATGTTTCCACAAATATTAAGCAGCACAACTGTTTTCAACATTGATGATAAGAAATGTTTCTTGAGCATCAAATCAGCATATTGCAATGATTCCTGAAGGATCGTGTGACTGAAAATTCACATGAAAAATTATAATTTAATTTGAGCTGCTTTACTATACCTATTGTCCTGTATTTTTGATCAAATAAATGCAGTTTTGGTGAGCATAAGAGACTTTTTTCAAAAACATAAAAAATTCTTACCAAACCCAATCTTCTGAACGGTAGTGTACATAATTTAACATGAATCGCTATGATTTTAATGAGTGTATATGGAGTTTAAAAAGCACCAAATCTTTTGTTAAATGAAGATTTAAAACTCTTTAGCCACTTTAACTGTATAATAAAAATCATTAACAAAGATAATGAGTAGTTTGTTTTCTTGCCTTCTGTTTTCCAAACTCTCAATTACACATTAGCTTTACAGATAATTGGTGAACTAATAAGTACTTACTAAAGTAGATTTCCTAGGGACTTATCCAGAGAGGGAGAGCTGGTAGATGAAGAAGAACGACCTGAAGCAATGAGGCTTGATATATTGCGATACAGTGCACAATCACTTCCTGTCTCTCACGCTCGTTGATGTTATTTAGATGTTCTTCAGTTGAGATGCTCTTGACCTGTGGTTACAACAGTAGAAAACAGGGCTATATTTGATAAACAGCTTCCATTCTGTGTAAGCTGTCAGAAGTTTGCCATTTAAGGGAATTAGTACAGAGTACAGACCGCTCATGTTTGAACTGTTTGAAATTACTATAATGCATTGTTGTTTTTGGCATATATACAATTTTAGACATTATTCACACAATACACTTCTCAAAGATGTACAGTGCATTGCCTTTAGAAGCAAAAACACATTCAAATTCAAAATATTGTTGTTTTTTCTCTTTAGGTTCAAAACCGGACAAATCAATGGGGATCTTCTGATCTACCACGTCCTTCTGACGCTCAAACCATACTACGCCAAGCACTACGAGATCGTAGTAGACCTCACCCATGTGGGCCCAAGTAACCGCTTTAAGACGGACTTCTTATCCAAGTGGTTTGTGGTCTTTCCAAACTTTGCCTATGAGAATGTGGCTGCCGTGTACATCTACAACTGCAACACCTGGGTACGAGAGTACACCAAATACCACGAGCGACTACTGACCGGCCTCAAGGGGAGCAAGAAGCTGCTGTTTATCGACTCGCCTGCACGTCTAGCCGAAAACATTGAGCCTGAGCAGCAGAAGCTGCCTGCAGCTACCTTGGCACTGGAAGAAGACCTCAAAGTGTTCCACAATGCCCTGAAACTGGCGCACAAGGACACAAAGGTGTCGATCAAGGTAAGAGCTCATGGATATTTGTGAAACTCAATCCAAGTGTTATTTTGAGGTTATTTTAGGTACCAATGTTGGCTATGTTAATACGTTTCTTAACTTAACCCATATTAAAGCCTATAAGAATTTTCATGTTATGGCTGGTAACTGATAAATGGCTAATATTAAAGTTCTATACTTTTCTAAATACATTTATATAATAAATGAAATATGTCTTAATGGGAACATATTCTTAATTTGTGTTCACGATAGACACACGCACAAGCATCACAGTATTGTATTGTACAATATAAAAATTGATATTCATTTTGAGATTTTCAGAAGATTTAAAGGGGTCATATGATGCTTTTTTTAAAGATCATTATTTTGTGTATTTGGTGTAACAGAATATGTTGACATGCTTTAATGTTCAAAAAACACATTATTTTTCAAATACTGTACATTATTGTAGGTCCTATATGCCCCGCCTCTCTCAAACGCTTCGTTTTCTACAAAGTCCCTCCTTCCGACAAGCGCAGTCTGCTCTGATTGGCCAGCTGACCCAGTGCATTGTGATTGGCCGAACACCACAAGCACACGTCGGAAATGTAACGCCCCTTACCATAATCGCGAGCTTCATCTTTCAAAATAAATGTAAAGACAGAGCCCGAAAGGGGAACAGAGTCGCGTGACAGACACAGTGATGAAGCTGGTATGTGTTTGCAGTACACAAGCCACGGTTAAGACAGCTGACTCCACTCTCTCGCTCACACACGCGCACGCACGCACGCACGCACGCACACACACACGATGCACAAAACTCCGCATTTGAACAGTCAATTAAATTATTAGTGTTTTTAAAAATGTACTTATATGGTACTATAACCCAGAGTGTAAATCCCAGAGTTTTACACTACTTTTTTTGGCCCATTCTACCTAGGTGGGATCAACAGCTGTTCAGGTGACCTCAGCCGAGCGAACGCGTGTCCTGGGACAGCCTGTTTTCCTGAACGACATATACTATGCTTCAGAGATCGAGGAGATATGCCTGGTGGACGAAAACCAGTTCACACTGACCATCGCTAACCAGGGCACCCCTCTCACGTTCATGCACCAGGAGTGCGAAGCCATCGTTCAGTCCATCATCCACATCCGCACACGCTGGGAGCTCTCTCAACCAGACTCCATTCCTCAGCACACAAAGATCAGGCCTAAAGATGTTCCTGGCACCCTGCTCAACATTGCCCTCCTCAACCTGGGAAGCTCTGACCCCAGTCTGAGGTGAGAATCAGTTCACTTTGCCTGGCATCTTGGAGGATTGAGTTTTAGGCCATGCTCAGGCTGTTTTTCAGCCTAACAACTTGATCGTTTTGGGGGAATGGTCCAATGCGCCCCGCTGTTGTTGTTCTGACAATGAGCCTTTTATCTGCAGGCTTCTGTCTTTGTTCTGGTGAACTGATTAGAAATGCTAATACTGCTCCTTTGTGTCTTTAGTTCAACTGAGGCGGCTCTTGAACTTGCCGCCCCACAGTTAGAACCAGACAGAACCTGTTATGTAAAAATGAAATACCACTTCAGTTTCTACAAAAATGGAAACTAACATATTAATGTAAATGATTGCTTCTGAAAATGACTTGCTCTTAACTAAAAACTCCTTCAACAGGTCAGCTGCGTACAATCTCCTTTGTGCCTTAACCTGCACCTTCAACCTGAAGATTGAAGGCCAACTCCTGGAAACATCTGGCTTGTGCATCCCAGCCAACAACACCCTTTTTATTGTGTCCATTAGCAAAACGCTAGCAGCTAACGAACCCCACCTCACTCTGGAGTTCCTGGAAGAGTGCATCTCCGGCTTCAGCAAGTCAAGTCAGTGTCACATACAAACAAAGACTCATCGTTTTGCACATATTGTTAGAAGGTTTGGTGTTAGTAAGATTTTTTTTCTTGTTTTGGAAGAAATGGATACTTTTATTCAACAAGGATGCATAAAATTGACTTAAAGTGACTTATAAAACTAAGAATCTTGGAAAAAAGTATCATGTTTTCCACAGAAATATTAAGCAGCACAACGTTAATAAGAAATGTGTTTATAGCAGCAAATCAGAATATTAGAATGATTTCTGAAAGATCATGTGACACTCAATACTTGAGTAATGGCTACTGAAAATTCAGCTTTGCCATCACAGGAATAAATTACATTTAAAAATATTTTAAAATAAAGTTAATGTAATAGTTCACAATATCACTGTTTTTACTTTTTTTTTGATCAAATAAATGCAGCCTTGGTGAGCCTAAGAGACTTCTTCCAAAAACAGTAAAAAATCTTACTGATCCCGAAACAAAAATTATTTTTTAAATGATAGTCATTGCAAAGCACCATTTTTGTGTCATTTGTTACAAAAATGTTGTGTGTTTCCTTTTGGGTGCTTTAGGCATTGAGCTGAAGCATCTGTGTCTGGAGTATATGACTCCTTGGCTGCGTAATTTGGTGCGCTTTTGTAAACACAATGACGATGCCAAACGGCAGCGTGTCACGGCTATCCTGGACAAACTCATTACTATGACCATCAATGAGAAGCAGATGTACCCCTCCATACAGGCGAAGATATGGGGCAGCTTGGGTCAGGTAAGCCTTTCAAACAATTATAAAGTTTCTCCTAAGTTTTATTGAAGGAATTTGATTTTGTGAGCTTATTCCATCCAAAAAGTTTCAAACAGGCTTTACAATGACAAATGCCTTCAAACTCTAACACCCCTGTATATTTCTTTAGTATTTCGGCTAGGGCTGCACGATAAATCGTATGCGATATTTAACGCGCATCTTGTCAGAAAGCCGGGCCCATGTCTATAGACAGTCAGCAAGTTACAGAATGCACAATTTTTTATGTTTATAGATCACAGACCTGCTTGATGTGGTGTTGGATAGCTTCATAAAGACTAGTGCTACTGGGGGTTTGGGATCCATCAAGGCTGAAGTGATGGCTGACACAGCTGTAGCTCTGGCTTCAGGAAACGTCAAGCTGGTGTCCAGCAAGGTAAGCACTTACTGGTCACCATACTATGTGAATTTATGTTTTTAATATATTATTTAATATGATGCTGTTCCTAAGATAACATACTGTAGCATCTCAGTTAGTTTGTACTGAAATACTAAATCTTGCTGCATTTTTTGCACAGATGCTATTGCATTTTTAGTTGTAATGTTTTAATGAGTTTATTTATTTTGCTTTATATACATATATATATATATACATATATATATATAAAATGATAGGATTATTAAAATATTTTATTTTTTTATAAAGTTATCAATTTGTTCATCCCAAGATGATTCAAAATGCCCCGGAACAGCTTGACTTATATTGCATGCATTTTTGTATAATTTCATCCAATTTATCTCAGTTGAAATGTTTAATATCATACAATATTCAGTTATAATATTACTATATTCAATTATCCATTAAACCAATTTTATTTCTTGTTAACATATCTCTAAATGTCCTTTTAGGTCAATTTCTAGCTCACTAACACTCTTTTAAACAGATTTCGTCTTACCGCTTAAAGTGTTTCTGGCTCTTGTGTTCCTGAATCATTCCTCTTGTGATCTTATCCAGGCTGACTAGCTCTTCTACCCAACATCTATTATCCTAAGTGTTGTGCACAAATGCCCAATTTGTATGTGTGCGCACAGACAGACAATAGTTAGCCAGTGGGGCAGTCGCTTCTATTATATGGGCAACTGTTAGTCATTACGCTCAATGGACGTCATTGTCAGACACTTGGGCAGAGGGAGAGCCACATTTGCGAATTGGATAACTTAAGCACCTCGGTCTTTATGATTCTTGATTGACGCAGTTAACATAACTAGATATATACTAGATATTTTTCAGTAGTTGAAGATACTTCGTTGTTTTCCCAAATGCTCAGCTATGCTGAAAAGCTAAATATTGTTTGGTTAACTTGTGCCAGCCACTGCTGATGTCACAGCGGGCAGCACAAGGACAGGCTTTGTGCAGTTGTTGCGTCTGCCTTTCTAAGACTCGTATAGCAGCTGGACTCTGAGGTTAAATGAGGGACCAAGTATAATCTTATTGAGAGAGCAAATGATGTTTAGGTGCATGTCACAGAGTGAAAATAAAAGGGACACTGTCTATATTTGTTCTAGTAGTAGTTTCTAATTTGTGGTTAGTTTGAAATGATAAATTATGCTTTTTGTAGAGTCCAGTCATTGTTTTGATAATTTTGAAAGCTTCAGATTGTTAAACTGCCTTAGTGATATTGTTCAATTTAGCACCCAGACTCTTTCGTTTTCATCAGGGACTAATTAAAGTAAAATAAAGCCCATATTTGTAATGTAACTACAAATTTCTTTATTCATTTCTCTCAGGTGATTGGCCGGATGTGTAAGATCATTGATAAGACGTGCCTGTCCCCCACCCCCACCCTTGAGCAGCACCTGATGTGGGACGACATCGCCATCCTGGCCCGTTACATGCTCATGCTCTCCTTCAACAACTCTCTGGACGTGGCCGCTCATCTGCCCTACATGTTCCATGTCGTCACTCTGCTGGTGGCCACCGGCCCGCTGTCACTCCGAGCATCAACGCATGGCCTCGTTATCAACATCATACACTCGCTCTGCACCTGCTCACAGCTCAACTTCAGCGGTGAGAAATAACTCACAGAAAGTGAGGGTTTTAAAGGAATAGTTGACCAAAAAAGTAACATTTGGTCATCCAAGATGTAGATGAGTTTGTTTCTTCCTCAGAACAGATCATTCTGTTTATGTAGCATTACATCACTTGCTCACCATAGGCCAGTGAATGGGTGGCGTCGGAATGAGAGTCCAAACAGCTGATAAAAACATCCATAAGTCCATAACATCCATAAGTAATCCACATGACTCCAGTCCCTAATTTATGTTGTGTGAAGGGAAAAGCTGCTTGTTTGTAACAAATTCATCAAGATATTTTTAACGTCAAACCGTTTCCTCTATTCATAATATTGCTTTTGTAATATTATCTCCATATAAAAATAAGAATTTAGAAATGGTTTAACAAGTGTATAAGGAATGATCACAGTCTCAGTTCATTTTTTTTTTTAAACTCATGCTTAAGTACTGCTTATGCCAAATATAATTCAATTACATGATATCAAAGTTACACCTAAGTTATACCTGAATTTTTAACCGTTTAAAACCTGAATAAAGACAAAAAATAAATAAATAAAATAAATGAAAAACATTTATTGTGCATAATATCTACATAAAATCTGTACTACTTAAAATGTTTTTGGTAACTTAAATAGAATAAAATAATTTTAAAAAATTACTTTAAAAAACTTTGAATAGAGTAATGATACTGAATCTTTTTGTTTTTGTTTTTTTTGCAATTTGACAGACTTAATGTAAAAAGGGGTATTTTTGTGCCAACATTTTGATTTTGAATAAATATGCCTTGCATGTATGTGCTACATGGCAATGTACTCCTTAAATTGTTATGCAGTAGTTCTGATTTATTGCTTGCTAGACATTAGGTTGTTTTAACGTTAGATGATCTGTCTGATTTTTTTTGCTGTTCTGGTTTTTGCCTTTGCAGAGGAGACTAAACAGGTGCTGCGTCTGAGTCTGACTGAGTTCTCCCTGCCCAAGTTCTACCTGCTGTTCGGCATCAGTAAGGTCAAATCTGCGGCGGTCATCGCCTTCCGCTCCAGCTACAGAGACCGCTCGTTCTCCCCTGGCTCCTATGAGAGAGAGACCTTTGCTCTTTCTTCCCTGGAAACAGTTACAGAGGCTCTTTTGGAGATTATGGAGGTTAGTTACTGCTGCTGTCATTTTAAAGTATTTGTCATCTTTTTATGTATCTCCAGCACTGTGCTTTAAAAATCTTTTTAAAGAATTTATGAGTTCCATAACTACTTTTTATGTATATGTTATTTAACCAATTATTGTTTTTCCCTAGGCCTGTATGAGGGACATTCCTGGATGCAAATGGTTGGATCAGTGGACCGAATTGGCACAAAAGTGTGTTGAAAACTACATTTCACAAGAGTTTTTGTGAAGCAGTTACAACTGAAAATCACAGTACAATCACATTTAAATGGCTAATTGTATTTTCTTTTCTTGGATAGGTTTGCATTCCAATATAACCCATCTCTTCAGCCACGGGCGCTTGTGGTGTTTGGCTGCATCAGTAAACGTGTGACTCATGGACAGCTCAAACAGATCATTCGTATTCTCAGTAAAGCCAGTCCTCTGCTCAGCATTGATCGGGTTAGCTCTGTCTGTTTTTCTCTCTCAAACTACCTCATTTTAGATTTGATTGTAATTGGCTCGAATCGTTTGTTTTTGGTGCATTTATATAATGTGGTCTTCTCTGATGTTTACTTTTTGATAAAATTCATTGAACACCATAGCTGTGCACCATTTAGAACGGAATAAGAATAAGACAATTTAATTTTTTTATTTGATTTGAGGTTGTCAGGATGCAGAATTCTTATTTAAATTAATTGAGGTAGAATTTTTAATGAACTATTGCCCATATTGCCCATTGGGGGTATGTCCGCACACATTAAAATATTATTAATCAATGTTTAAAATGCCACCTATGAAAATTAGCATGCAATTTATGTATATTTATTTATATTTAATAAATTATGTCACATTGAGTTACATTTTAAAATAAATTGCAATTAAAAACAGTAATCTTTAAATAATATTTGTTAGTGTTAAATAGTATTTCACAATATTACTGTTTTGTTGTATTTTTGATCAACTACATGCAACCTTGGTGAAACTTGTTTCAGAAACTTAAAAAAAAAAGAACAACCCCAACTTTTAAATGGTAGTGTATTATGTAGTCAATAAATTTGGATTTTTATTTTTATAAAAACATTCAGTTTGGACAACTTCAAATCTATTTTGATTACGGTGGAAATGTATACAGTATTGAGCAAAGTTTAGAGAAATGCATTTATTATCAGTTACTGGGAAAGTTACATAAGACTAAATGAATAGATGTAATTAGCCATGGTTTGTCACAACATGTCAAACTGGTTGGACTAATGACATTTCTCTGTTGTCATTTACTGTTGTTGAATTTCCTCTTGTGACTATTTTATCTGGAAATGGTGAATATTTGGGTTGTATGAAGAGTGTTTGTGATTCAGAATGCAGTGCAGTGCTAGTCTAACTGCTGTAGTGTCATTCGCTCCGACTGTTTGCTGGCGTCATGCTCCGCCGCTCTGTCTGATTAATGCTGTTCTTGCACAGGGGCTGGAGAGCTGCTTAAAGGGGCCGGATAATTACAACAGCCAGGTTCTCATTGAGGCCACCGTCATCGCTCTCACAAAACTACAGCCTCTCCTCGATCAGGTGCAGTCATGTTGTATGCTGGATTCAATTATGAAAACATCAGCAGTTATTACCTCTGATGTAACACGACAGTAGAATTTTTTCATTTGCTTCTCTCTGTGTATACATGTATGAGTGTTTAGGGAAACTAGTTTGAAAATATCTTTGCAATTCAGTTTGGTGGTGCAGAAATGACACACTTGACGTATTAATAGTTTTGTGTGTACGTGTCTAATGATCTGCAGGACTCTCCCATGCATAAAGCTCTGTTCTGGGTGGCTGTGGCTGTACTTCAGTTGGATGAAGTGAATCTGTATTCTGCCGGAACCGCCTTACTGGAGCAGAACCTGCACACACTGGACAGCCTCCGGGTGTTTAATGATAAGGTGCCCGACTGAAATCCACATTTATGGCGCTTTTCCACTGCGTGGTACGACTCGGCTCGGCTCGGTTTGCGTTTCCACTGCAGTTTAGTACCGCTTTAGAGTGCCACAGACTCAAAACTTTGATACTCTTGATATTATTATTAGTGATAGATAAAATATCAAGGTGGTAGAATGTAAAACTCTAAGCCAGGGGTCACCAGACTCAGTCCTGGAGGGCCGGTGTCCTGCAGAGTTTAGCTCCAACCCTAATGAAACACACCTGAATCAGCTAATCAAGGTCTTGCTAGGTATACTTGAAACTTCCAGGCAGGTGTGTTGAGGAAAGTTGGATCTAAACTCTGCAGGACAGCAGCCCTCCAGGACCGAGCTTGGTGACCCCTGCTCTAAGCAGTTATCGTCATAAAAACATTTCCACCCCTTTATAGAGTCCTGAGGAGGTCTTCATGGAGATCCGGAAGCCTCTGGAATGGCATTGTAAACAAATGGACCATTTTGTGGGACTCAACTTTGCCTCCAACTTCAACTTTGCATTAGTGGGGCACTTGCTCAAAGGTAATGATTAAAAAAATCAGTGGATCACACTGTAGAATTAATATTTCCATTAAGAATGTCCATTGCCTGCTTTGTACAAATGAATAAAAAAAAAATTAGGGTCAACATGCATTTATTTTAATTTGACTTATAACTAATGTCTGGTTTAAAACTAATCCGTTCCAATGTTTCAGAGGGATAATAATAATAATAATAATAATAATTATTATTATTATTGTTATTATTATTA
>NW_015635083.1:690804-743431 GCF_001515625.1 Sinocyclocheilus rhinocerous
TGTCCTGCAGAGTTTAGCTCCAACCCTAATGAAACACACCTGAATCAGCTAATCAAGGTCTTGCTAGGTATACTTGAAACTTCCAGGCAGGTGTGTTGAGGAAAGTTGGATCTAAACTCTGCAGGACAGCAGCCCTCCAGGACCGAGCTTGGTGACCCCTGCTCTAAGCAGTTATCGTCATAAAAACATTTCCACCCCTTTATAGAGTCCTGAGGAGGTCTTCATGGAGATCCGGAAGCCTCTGGAATGGCATTGTAAACAAATGGACCATTTTGTGGGACTCAACTTTGCCTCCAACTTCAACTTTGCATTAGTGGGGCACTTGCTCAAAGGTAATGATTAAAAAAATCAGTGGATCACACTGTAGAATTAATATTTCCATTAAGAATGTCCATTGCCTGCTTTGTACAAATGAATAAAAAAAAAATTAGGGTCAACATGCATTTATTTTAATTTGACTTATAACTAATGTCTGGTTTAAAACTAATCCGTTCCAATGTTTCAGAGGGATAATAATAATAATAATAATAATAATTATTATTATTATTGTTATTATTATTATTATTATAAATTGGGTTTAACATGCCATTTTAATTATTGATTTATTTTTTTAATGTAATTTTCCATTTTTATTTCACAATATTTCCAAAGGGTTCATAAATTAAGGGGTTGAAAAGGCTTGAATATTAAAATAAACTAAATAATAATGATGATGATGATGATTATTATTATCCATGTTGAACCTGATTTATTATTATTATTATTTTTTGTACTTTTTTACATTTTATTCATTCTTCTAGGTTGCTGAATTTATGCATTACTGTTGTATAAACAGACCAGTTGATGCATTGAGCAGTTTTAACAGTCGATCACATTGAGCATTTGCAGTTCATCAGTGAAAGGTCTTTCATGTGTCTGGTTCCTCATATTTGTCTTTTCTTCATTTAGGATACAGACATCCCTCTTCCACCACTGTGGCCAGGACAGTCCGTATCCTTCATACGCTCCTGGGCCTGGTGGGAAAACACCGTAGCTGTGACAAGTTTGAGGTGAACACGCAGAGTGTGGCCTATCTGGCAGGTACATTAAAGCCAGTACAACCTTAAGCAAACAATCACAACCTGTTATGAAGTAGATATGCATCTTAATTCAGATGGAAACATCTAAAGTGTATGTTTGTGTATAGCTTTGCTCACAGTATCAGAGGAGGTGAGGAGCCGCTGCAGTCTAAAGCACAGGAAGTCATTACTGCTCTCAGAAGTTACCATGGAAAACTTTCCCATGGACACGTACTCCGCGTATGACACTGAACCTGGATGCAGGTGAGAATTTTTCATCATACAGGTTTGAATTTTCTGTTTTTCTTTCTCCTATTTACTTGTATTTCCAACCACACTATATTGATATTTTTTTTAATTGCTTTTTTTTGTTGTTGCTTGTTGATTTTCACACTCTCTTATGTGTCAGGCTACTGCGTGAAAACCAGCCCTGGGCTTCTCCGAAAGTGTCAGACCGCAGTCTTGCACCTCCGTACTCTGCAATGGGGCAGACCAGCCTTCGCCCACGCAAATCCATGAGCGTAGACATGGGCCAGCCGTCACAGGCCAATGCGAAGAAACTTCTGGGTATTAGCGGTCTGATGACTTCATTCTTTCTAAGAGGCTCTTAAACATGCTGTAGCTTTACTTTAGCTTCATACTTAAGTGCTTTTATTTTTATTCTAGGCACTAGAAAGAGTTTTGATCATCTGATTTCGGACTCAAAAGCCCCAAAGAGACCAGACATGGAGTCAGGCATCACCACACCTCCAAAGATGAGACGAGTTTCTGAAAATGACTATGAGATAGGTGAGTTTTTTTACAATTATGAATTAAATGTGTTATGCTACAGGCCAGTGCTAATCTGTATGCAGTAAATGTTAATTGGGCTTTTGAAATGAGAGAGGTTGAATTGCCAACACCTCTTCTTTATTCCAGAAACTCAGCGAATAGCCAACTCCTGCTACAGGCCAGTGCTAATCTGTATGCAGTAAATGTTAATTGGGCTTTGAAATGAGAGAGGTTGAATTGCCAACACCTCTTCTTTATTCCAGAAACTCAGCGAATAGCCAACTCCCATTTACGCAAAGTTTCTGTGTCTGAGTCCAATGTCCTCCTAGACGAGAATGTTCTCACAGACCCAAAGATCCAGACGCTGCTCCTTACTATACTGGTGTGTGCTCCATACTACTTTTCATTGCACTTGAACTTGTGCTTTAAATCCTTCTACAGGTGGAATTGTCTTTGTATATTAAATGTTTTTTCTTTTCTATTGCCTTATGTATAGCACAAGAAAGTTAAATGAAGATCTTTTTCTTTCTCCATCTATGATGGTTTTTATATTATATTTACTGTTGTATAGTGAAGTATTGTTTTTAATTGCAGGCAACACTGGTGAAATACACTACAGATGAGTTTCATCAGCGGATCCTGTACGAGTATTTGGCTGAGGCCAGTGTGGTGTTCCCCAAGGTCTTTCCAGTAGTGTGAGTGTCTGCCATATTACATACCAACACATCACTCCGAGTCATTCAAGATCCATTAGTCTCCTATTATTTCCCATGCTAAAAATATTTCATGAGTTTCAGGGTTGTGTTGACGTGAATGGAAAGATACAGAAATGAGGTGTTACCAATTGTTTTTGTAAAATTATCCAACAAGTTTGAATGTTTAAAATAGTTAAAGGGTTAGTTCACTCCAAAATGAAATTCTGTCATCATTAACTCGCCCTCATGTAGTTCCAAACCCATGAGAAATTTGTTCATCTTTGGAACACAAATGAAGATATTTTTAATGAAACCTGAAAGATTTCTGTCCATCCACTGAAAGTTTGTTCACCCAAAACTCAACTCTCATGCTTCAAAAGGTTTTTTTATTTTTCAAAACATTTGCAACAAGTTTAATCCAAGTCTTCTGAAGAGACATGATCACTTTATATAATGAGCAGAATTAATTTAGTTTTTTTTCCACATATAAACATTCATCAGCGAACATTGGCAATCATTGGTTCTCATGTCAAGCAAAGCATGCTTGAGCTTCTGTGGCCAAATTTGAATGCTGTAAAAGCCTAAAATAAACATATAAAGCTGCTTAATATTTTGTTCGAAACCATTTTTTAGGATTATTTAATGAATAAAAAGTTCAAAACAACAGCATTTGAAGTTTAGAGATCTTTTGCGAAACTATAAATTACTTTACTGTGACTTTTGATTAATTGAATGCATCCTTGTTGAATAAAACTCTTAATTTCTTATAACAATCTTACTGAGCCCAAACCTTTGAACGGTAATGTATGTTTGTGTGTAATTGAAGTATCTTTTTGCATACACTAGATATGGAAACAATGTCATGACACTGTTTTTATTAGTTCTTGAGAGTAATTTTTGATTTAAAAGTGTCTTTACTGTAATGTACAGCTACAGTTTCATACTACTCCCAAGTCACTAATCGTCATAATGATGCATACCTATGAGTGTGTTTGGCATGAGTAATACATATAAAGCCACATATTCAAATAATAATCCTCTAGCCAATTGAGTTCCATCAAAAAAAATGTGAAGAATGCGAGAAGAGTGTGTTATTGTTTTGTACTACACCTACATGACAACAAGTTTTTTAGGTCCACTTAGATAATTTACACTAATTAGCTTTCGCAATATGCATGAAAATGATCCGGTCTGTTGAATATTTAGTTTCGGCCCTGTAGTTTGACATTCATTTTGCCTGTGTCATTTTTATCCATTATAGCCATAACCTGCTGGACTCCAAATTAAGCACCGTCCTTTCCATGTGCCAGGACCCCAACCTCCTGAACCCCGTCCATGGCATCATTCAGAATGTGGTTTATCATGAGGAGTCTCCTCCCCAATACCAGCCGTCCTGCTTGCAGAGTAAAGCCAATCTCTTCAGTCATTTCTCAACATTCACATTTCTTGGCAGATGCTTTCTTAATTGTCTAAAAGCAAGTTTTTAAAGTAGCGCTGTCAACTTATCATATTAATTTAGTGCTATTAATTTGTATTTTTTTATTTAAAAATGCAAATATTTATAGACTGTTATTATTAAATTGATTTCGCATGTAATTGCAATTTTTAATCGATTAACAACACTAGTTTAGTATTGTTTAGAGTTCTGATGTCTGACTGATTCCCTTTTTTTCTTTTGATTCTTCATCACTGTCATCTGTCTCTGCTGTCACCTCTCTCTTTGTCTCACAGGTTTCGGTTTCAACGGTCTTTGGAGGTTTGCCGGGCCCTTCTCTAAGGTATGATTAACTGCTCCCATAAACACTTTTCATTTTCCAACAGAGCGCAGTGAAGAAATTGTGTGCTGCGGTCTCTCTGCAGCTTTCTAGATTTATTGACCAAAACGGCTTCCCCAAACATCTCCCACACCCATCCTGTGTCTGTGCCCTCTTACTCTCCAACAGTTCTGCTGTGGTTTAAAAAGGTGTAAATGACAGGGATGTATTGCTTATTTATCCCTTGCTGAAGGAACTGTTTTCCTTCTTTCATGGCTCAGCAATAATGATCCGTTTCATCCTGCCTTGTCAGACCAGTAATTCAGGTTTTTACTTGCCCTGCCAATATTTTCATTGTTATAATCAGGGTTTGAAATTAACTTTTTCACTCACCAGCCAATTTTAAATCAATTAGAATGAAACATTTAAATAGAAATAAGCTATTAAAGTTTGTTTACATGCATTTTACCTTGTCGTGGCTGTTTTCAGGCAGAACCTTTAATGTTGTCATATCACACAACTGTATAACACAATTCTGTGTCATTTCTGAATGGGGCTAGTGATTTGACAGCGTTACCCGCCACAGCTGATTTTTACCCGCATTTGGCGGATTGGCGGGTGTTAATTTCAAACCCTGGTTATAATGTTTATTATATTAATAGATTTATAACCACAGCAAATCCTAAATATCTAGGTTATTCCAGTCATTAAATGTTGTCACTATTGCTATTGCTCATACTCAAGGTTAGAGTAATCAAACTTACACTCATAATGACGAAACGGGTGTGAATAATATCCCTCAGATTGTGTCATATGTAGTGACCCAAATATTTTAAATAAAGCTAAATCATTAAGTCACTCCTGCTTTTACTCTCTCCAACAGCAAACCCAAATTCCAGACTATGCCGAGCTTGTGGTTAAGTTCCTAGATGCTTTGATTGACACTTACCTTCCTGGTATCGAAGAAGAAGGAGGGGAGGAGTCACTGCGCACCCCCACCTCTCCATATCCGCCCACCGTCCAGAGCCAGCTCAGCATCACGGCCAACCTCAACCTGTCCAACTCCATGACATCTCTCGCCACCTCACAGCACTCACCAGGTCAGTGCTCACTTCCTGCATCATTACACACACACATAGGCGCAAATTAGTCGTAGTCGCTCACTTAACTTCACACTTCACATTCTTCCCGAGCTACTGACACCTGCTCGCATAAATACGATTACGTGAGTCACGATAACGCTAACACATGTGCTGTCGTTGCGACATACCCTAGCAATAAAAAATAACACAGTAACAGCTCTGTTTGGAAACGCGCTGCTTTTGCAGTTTTTAGTGCTTTTCTGTCTACTTTCACATCTCGAGACCTCTAAAAGTGTCGCCAGTTTACAGTTTGTCGGGCTTCGCTATACGTGCAAGATTTAGAGTAGACCATCGTACAGGGCTTTGACAGTTGGTTGTGTGTGCATTTGACACCTTTGCTTTGCGTTTGTATCTTCATTAACCTCACTGCATTCTGTCTCCTTTTTATTGGGAATGTGCTGTCGGTTCAGAGGGCCCTATAGTTTATAGACGGTCCCCAACTCTCTCCCATCCACGAACCACAGAGGAGGTGCCACCGAAAACAGCTGGTACAAACCTAAACTATAGAGCTGTTTTGGGCAATTAATGTCCAGTTCTATAGTTTGCGAACTGTGGTAACTTATTTAAGTGCCTATTTCTTGTCTTTACTTTTTTTCAGTGGTGGCAGTGTGATACTATTCAGTTTAAATTGGCCATTAAAGGGTGTATTTTCATAACGGAGGTATTTTTATATACGTGTATATGTAACAGACGTCATTAGATGATCCAGCAAGCACTTGAGTGAATGTCTAAATCACATTCCTTCTAACTAATTTCTCCTTTTGATATGGATTTAATCTGCATTTTGAGCTAATATCAGCTACTGCTTAGCTTCGCTGTTCAGCAGAACTCTGCTTTTGTTGGTCATTTAGAGTAAAATGCACAAAGTTAGATATATTTGTAAGCTGCCATTTTTATTTTGATTTCCTGTTTCTTCCATTCATCTGTCCTTCCTGTCCTCTTTTGAGTTGTGAATGTGTCACTCATGTCTTTTTTTTTCTACTCTCTCTGTGTGAAGCCTGTCTGCCTTGCTCTAAGTCAGCTGTATTCCCACCTCACCTCGTCCTCCCAGGTACTCATCATCGACCTCTGTTGTGTGAAAATAGCAGTTGTTGCCATTCGCAGTGTGTTTGTATTGTAAATCTGCTGCTGGAATCAGTAGTAGATGCTACTGTCAGATCAAAGCAAGAGGGGCTGCTTTAACAGGAAGTGTGAAGAGAGATCACACGGGCCTGATATTAAGCGCAAATGAGGAGGACAGAACATTTGCAGTTTTAAAAGCATTCTGAAAGGCTTTTAACGCTTGAAATTGTTAGGCCATTGTCATTTTTAACCCTTGGTTAATTTAAGTCTTAATGTCTAAAAAAGTATACTGTATATAAATATACAGTAGTCTACATTTAAAGTTGATCAAAAAAGTTCATCAAAGTTGTCCTAAGACAAGAATGCATTTTGGTTTTAGGACAACTTTGATGAAAGGTTTTGATCCACTTCAAATGTTGACTAGTGTATATGAATTCTGTTACTTGCCTAAAAAAAAATTCAAATTATAAAAAAAAAAAATGTATCTTAAAATATAAACATTATTTATTATATATAATTTCTATTTTGTTTTTGATAAAAATCAACAATTATGCAATTAATCTCTTATTTAATTGTGTTTATTAATTTTATTTTATAATTTTATATATTTATTATATGTTAGTTAAATATTTGATAAATTATATGCAATTTTTTTTTCTTTAGTTTAATATAGATGGGATTATGTTATTTTGTTGAAATATTTTCTTTCTTAATTTACCCCCTGGTTTCACAGACAAGGTTTAAGCCTAATCCTAGACTCAAATTTAAGTCTGAGCTGTTTCAACTGAAAGAAACTTGCACTGACTGATCTTAAAATATATCAGTGCCTTTGTTTTGTCTCAAGATGCACACCAGTAATGTTTTTTTTCTAAGTACGTTTATAAAAATTACTTAAATGTCCTAATTGATCTATGGCCTAATCCTGGTTTAGTCTGAGTCCTGTCTGTGAAACCGGGCCTATATCCTCTTCGTCCCATGAGAGACATAAGGCACTGTTTATATATTATATAATTTTAAATGTGTATTATTGTTATATAAATAAATAAATAATGTAAATAAATTAGTTAAATTAATTAATTTAATAAAATTAATAATTTAATTTTAATAATATTAAAATTAATTAAAAGTTACATAAATTAATTTGTAATTAATACATATATAATGTAATTTGTTTTTTATATTTTTAATTTTATATATAAATTGATGCATACTAAGGCAGGTTATGTTTGGCTGTCTGTTGCTAAATAACTTGATATTTTATTACAGGACCACATTGTTTCTTTGCACCACAGTTTGGCTTTAGCACCCAGCTAAATACATCATAACCCAAAGTTTAAAGCAGTGTGGCCTTTAAAAAAATTACAAGTGTGAAATCTTATAAAAGACATTAACACCCAGTGTTAAACAGAGTGTGAAAAGCCTTTTATAGTTTACACTACAGTTTGTAAATTTGAACCTGTGAGAATAGTAATGCTGATATATGCCTTATAATAATTTACACAAGCACAACAGGCACATTTTAAAAGCACACTTATGTCTCATATCATGAATGCTCACAGGATCCCTGCATGAGACTTTCACCTCTGTGTGATAATGTAGTGCACTGAGACACCTGCTGTTCAATATGTGTACTTACAGTTAGACTCCATGCCAAAGCATACGTCTGTGAAACCTGACCAAATGCTTGAGTTGATGTTTTACATTTGATAAACGTAAATTAAGATTAAACAATTATTGTGAAGGTAATTGATTCGATTTAAGGTTTTGAGTAAGAAACAGGCAACAGTTGTGACTGGTATTACATTACATCTCTCTCCTGCAGGCATCGACAAGGAGAACGTTGAGATTTCTCCCACCTCGAGTCTCTCCACCAGTGGGCGAGCGCGACACGGGTCAGCCAGCCAGGTGCAGAAGCAGCGTAGTGCAGGCAGCTTCAAACGGCCAAGCATCAAAAAGATCGTCTGAGAAGATTTGAAGCATTTCTCTCTACTCCACGGCCATCGTTCTTCTCCACGAATCCTTTTTGCTTTCCGTCGTCCAGTTAACAAGGTTCCTGCATTGAAGAACCGCTTAAGTGTTTGTTTTTTTAATACCAGTTGAAGCTTGCCACACACTTGCCTAAATGAACTACTTCAGGAGAATGCACTGAACTCTTATGTGTTGCACTCAACATCGAAAATGTCTTGGGACCGACCACATTGAAATGCTAAATCTGTCTAGCTGAGGCGTCCACTCTTCGTTTTGCACAAACTTGAGATTATGTCCTCATCGATGTCTGAAAGAAACACAAGAATGAGAAACTGATCTGATCAACCACTACAGCAAACAGATGACCAACCGTGTGGAGACTCGCAGGCTCATTATCCTGGCCTGGCATCTGGCCTTTTTCCATTTTGTTCCGGACCCAATACGGGATGGACGAGGGGCCTGTCCTGTCCTGATATCCACAGGCTTGAAATCTGGATGGCGATCCAAGATTATATGTGTACTATACTATTGACGATAATAGCGATCACATGTTTTGGGTTCTTATTTTATCCATTGTGTGCCTTTGTCAGGGTTTTCAGCTGTGTATAGTTTGTAAAATAGGCAAGACCTTGCTAAGGAAGGGAAAACAGGTACTAATTATGAAAACGTGTTGCGGCTTTAACATTTACCATATTGTCCATACGTCGCTACGGTGTAAACTGTACCATGTGACCATCAACTACGAGAATATCATATTGCAGCTTCTAAATATTTATTCTGTAGATAATGTTTTCAGAGATCACATGAAGGTTTGCTTTGCGATCGGTCGTAAAAAAAACAATTCTAGAAGAGCAGCGGATGAGTATGTATTTTTTTCCCCCCAAAATGCACAAATCAAACACGACAAATTGGCATTAATATTCATGTTTTAGCATTGTCTCACTGTGGTGCAATATGTTTTTTTATTTGTTTCGTTGAACACTGTGTGTATACAAATTGCACATGATTTAAGTGTGTGATCAGGAAATATCCATGCACACTTTTATCTTCCCCTGTTCCCGTCTCACTAACAGCTCACGTACAGCACAGGAATCCCAATCCCACCACAAACTGACATAGTAACATTGCACCAAAGACTAGTTTGCAATATTGTGAGGGGAAACTGTTGTGAACTCCATTTAGCATATTTTTATGTCGGTCTTGTCTATGTTGTATGCCTTAAAGAATTATTATCTTCCATACAGTTCTCACTAGCGTTGTAACCATGTTTTTGGCATTTAATTTTATCGTTTTCCCACTCGTCGCCTAACCAGTGAATTGCAAAATTAAACACAATTGTGCCATTTAAGTTGGAATTAACATGCCATTTATTTGCAGGGCTTCACGGTGTATTTAACATACAATGGCCATCAAAATTGAAGTGGGCGATTTTTGTGTGCAATATGTTTTCTGCATTACTTTTCTGTCATTATTATGCCAATCTGCAAATCTACAAGGAGGACACGGTAGTGTACCTAGTAACAGACTCAAGTACATTGTCTCTTTGAAATGCTTATTAAAGGGAACTTGTATTACTAAAGAAAAGGGTACCTGCCAAATGTTTGAGGATGGAATATTTATGCATAATTTTAATTTTATGTTTCTGAAAGGATTGCATTGAAATACTAGATGTTTCACACTTAAAATTGGGACCAAATCAATGTCATTTTTCCATTTCATTTGTAGATTTATTTAACATTTTCCTATGTTTTACAACGTACTATACTGCAGGTCCAAAAATGTACGTTCATGCTGACTTGTGGTCATTTTAGGGCACCAAGTATTTACAGTGAAATATCATCCCAACAGCAGATTTCAGATCACAATGATCAAAAATTAAACTTGAAATGTTTATTCCTTCTCTATATGTCGTGATGGCGAATTTCACATCAGTCCATGTCAAATTTACAGTTTTTAAGATAAATTGAAAATATGAAGGAACATAATGACCCAATCGAGTGTTGGAAGTGTAAGATTTGTCTTCTTTTTTTGCATCCATTACTCTGAATAACCAGAATATAACTCCTTTTTCTTGAATCTTAGATGTTGCATTGCTACTACCAATCTACAACTGACCTATCAAAACTTTAAGACAATAATGAAGGCATAGTCTTGACTGCCATGATGGCGAATAGGACACATGACATGCCCCTAAGCCTTTTAAATTGCTTATGTAATTAAACTGTCTTATGTTCTCATCATAAACCTGACTAAAAAAGTGGTTTATTTTATATAATTCAAAATGTGTGTTTGTCTGATGCATTGCCACATTTTTAATTGCATTGGTCACCTGTAAATATGTTTGTGTAAAATTGGAAGGTATATAAATACAAGTGTAAATATATGTGATATTGTATTACTTGCTTTTTTGTAAAGCGGTTAGTTGCTGTTCATGTATAACATGGCAATTTAATTATACCAGTGTTCGTAATAAAAGTTTCCCTCAACCCTGTTACCCTGCTGTCTAACATGTGGAATCAATTTTTACTCTACATTTCTAACTGGGTTTTATTAAAGGGAAAGAAATGTTTAAATGCCAAGAAGATACCTGTATCAGATGTTTATCACCTCAGAAACTGCCATACAACCTGGGCAAAAACAAAATGTTTTAGAGGTTTGAACTTTTAATGATTTTGTATTGATAAAATAGTCAAAAAACTTGACTATAACCTCGCTTCAGGGGCATTGTAATGAAATCTAAATGATAAAGAGATACTCTGTGGATTACATTCATCAATTTTAACAACATTTAAAGTGATTACCTTTCCACAATCTCTTGATTCATCATGGTAAATGAGCCAACAATGGTTAGAGTTTGGTTTTGCAGTATTTCTATTCTGAATATATGGAAGAACAAAAGTACAACACAACTGCAACATCTCTGTTAAAACCAACTTTAACAAAATAAATAAAACAAGAAACAAACAACAAAAATATGCTCAAAAACGTCCTTTGACCTCAAATCTTTGACTTTGGAATCTGTTTGTGAAAGTGGCCTTTCACAAGCTAAGTAATCCATATAGATAACTTAACCATGCATTATTTATTTAGTCATTTAGCAGACTTTTTTATCCAAAGCGACTTACATTAGGGAGACTGACAAATTTTAACATCTTTTTTTATTATTTTATATTAATATATTTTAAAATGAATATTGTGTACTAGATAGTTCAGCATTTCCATCAGTTTTTAATCTTTTTCTTTTTCTGCAAGTTTACTTAAATGTTCCATATAGTCTCAATTAATATGAGGTCATATGTATAATTATACAAAAATCAAGATTATTTAGTCATTTAGCAGACTCTTTTATCCAAAGCGACTTACATTAGGGAGACTGACAAATTTTAACATCTTTTTTAATTATTTTATATTAATATATTTTAAAATGAATATTGTGTACTAGATAGTTCAGCATTTCCATCAGTTTTTAATCTTTTTCTTTTTCTGCAAGTTTACTTAAATGTTCCATATAGTCTCAATTAATATGAGGTCATATGTATAATTATACAAAAATCAAGATTTAAATGCCATTTTAAATGAAATACTGCATATCACACTGCTTGACGGGTCAATACTGTGATCTTTTAAAATGTGGCAAACACTCCAGTGTACCAGGCTTTATCATATCCAGGGGCAAAGTTCAAAGTTTAGCAGCCAACTACCATGTCAATAACATCAAATAACTGCCGCTGTTTGTACTTTGTTTTACTTTACCTTTAAACATATTTTGAGCTACAATCCTTGAATCTATTTCGAGTCTTTCTGTCACATTTACTTATTCCCTCAACATTATAAAGAAACGACTCCGTAACGTCTTCGGCAGCCTCGTGAAGTCCGAGACCACTGTGATCTCGCGATGCATCCATACATTAACGCTGACAGCGGACTTATCGCGAGACTTGATCAGCTGATGCGTCTCTGTTTTTAGAGTGTGCGTTAGGACGGTCAACACGTGGGTAGGAGAGACAAGACATACACATACACACGCAAAGCGGGGGGGACACGTTGGGATTGTGCTGGGCCTTGAACACGTAACATTAATATTATACGGTGGCGGTGCGAGGGACGCATAAACACAGTGAGTATAAACCGTGAGTTCGGGGTTTTAACTTAACGTTACCTCATATATGCTGATAGGTGAAGCTTAAATAGCGCAGAGGGAGCCCATTTTAGCCGCCTCTGATTAGTCCTGCTGTCGCCTTTTGCTTGACATTCAAGCAAATTTTAACCATCTCACATGCAGCCATTTCAACTTCAAAAATGATTTCCACCTTCATTGGTTCGACAGCATATGTTTGACATTGCGCCAGTGCTATCCGCTATCCAAAAGCGCCTGGAACGCTTTAGCTATAGCGGCTAACGGTGTCGCCAAATCTGAGTTCAACTCTAATGGATAAATAACAGGTCTTGCACATTATTTAAAGTCGTCTAATTGAGGAACCGCAGTAAAATCTCTCATTAGTAGCTAACAGACCTTATACTATTTAGCAAAAAAATCATCTTGACCACCTTCAGCTGCTACGACCATGTTTTGGAACATAGTAACGTTACCTAACGTAGTTTTTAAGTTGATCAGTAGCTGGTTGGCCAGGTTAAGTTACATATTCCACAAACCATCTTTACCATTTTAAGATGGTTTCACCAGCTGGTAGCTGATTTGTTGCTGGTCCTACCAACTAAGGACCAGCTAGAAGCCATTATAATCTGGATTTTCCATTAGGGAATTGTCGTTTCCATATTTTAAGGTCCAAATCCTAATTTTACTTGGAGCTATTATCATTTGTGTGGTCATTTTGGAGTATGACAGGGAGAACATATGCTCTTTGTTCTTTGTGCCTTGAAGTCAATTCACACCTTCATTCAGCTGAATTATGTACCGAGCCACATGGACGAGCGGTTTCTGTGAACTCATGGATAATTCAGGGCCGCTGTGAAGGAGGAGGGCTTGGTGGAGCGTTACCCCGGTGGAATCGGTTTAAAGTCAAGATACTTGAAGCGGTCAGTACTTCAGACTGAATAACTGCATGGGGCTTTAATTCATTCAGCGGCCTACCACGCGTACTGTAGGTCAATATCACCTCGCTAACTGGTTATGCGTGCTTTTCTTTATTTAATCACCTCGGTTATGCGTGTGGTTTCATTGCTGTCATAAACAGTGGAAGCTTCTGCTTTTATTTCTTTCATTTCGCTTATCAGTCTTTATAGCAGCAGTGAACAGTTAGCCTGACTGCTAACACGCGCAGCATGCAATGCAACCTGGTAGACATCTGGCCGCAAGGTGTCTATTTTGTCTCAGTCAAGACGTGCACTTTTATGCACAAATTATGTCGTGTTATATCATTGACTTTCGCCGCAGTGCCAGTGTGATAAAAACGCTCTCCGGTGTAATTCTCCAGCAGCAGCCGGTGCGCGTCAGTATCACCTCAAGAGCCGGAGTGTTCGCAGGTTCGCTTTTGTATTCTGAATGCAGCAGCACTAGTAAGCCGCTTACTTGCGATCAATGGGTTCGTATGTAACGTGTTGCGCGAATGACTGGCTACGGTGCCCTCTCCGTCAACAACACACCTCCCCAAGGTCGAACGGGCCACCGTGCAGCACGCGCTCGGTTCTTTCTCTATGGTCCGCTCGCGCACGCGCCCAGGCCATGATCTGACACTGAGCGTTAACTCGCCGAGCGTTTATTTAACCTCGTGCTGAAGGTGAACACAGGGCTGAAACTGGTTCAGGAGGACTTTACTGGGCAGAAACTACAGCATGTGACTACATTCGGTTGACATGGCTGCTTGAAACGTGCTCTCGACACTGATAGCGTTAACAGACAGTGTAGTATTAATATTATGGCTTTTGCATTGTGTGACCAACCCTCCATAGTGCAATTACAATTTCTTGCAGTAGAGAAAAGTGAAAGCTACTAATGTCTGATATATAGAAATTGTGTTTGGTGAAGGGCGAAATCATTTATGTGGCACTTAAAATTAATATTGTAAAACTTTAATTGATAGTGTTGTTTTTTTGTTGTTCAATTTCTGGGGGCCAAAATAAATGCTTTGTGAGATTTTCTTCTGTACATTTTCTAAGAGGTTTGCGGATTTTGTAACCCTCAAATCCTCTTGTAACTCAAATCTTCGTTAACACCAATATTAAACTTAAGAGTGATGCTGTCGCTTAGTAGGGACTAGCTACTTTGGGGCCAGATTTTGGTTTGTTTTGTCATTTATAAACAATAATTTTCCATAATATTTGTTTGTTCATTTTGAGCTTGAGGAATGTGGTCAACACTACGATCTGAGTAATCTACTAATTTTCCTGCTATGCTGTACAGAGATGCCAAGTGATGCATTTTAGGGAATATTATAGCATCGGCATCATGTTTGACATTGATCCTGCTAATGATATAAGGAACTTTTAAATAATTGATCCTTCAGATTCTGTTAGCATGGCACTTAAACAGGGCTGTAACCACCATAGAGGGCCCCCCCCCCCCCCCAGGATTACAAAAGTTTTAAAAGTTACAACATAGTTATAAAAACTAAGTTATATCTTCAGCAGTCTATCAGCGCTCAATTTCAAAATGATTGAGATGGTCAATAAAATCAGACAAGGTGGGATTTACCGTTCACAGAAGCCTAACACGATGCTTTTGTCTAAGATGAAAGATTATCGACTGACAGTAATATCCATTGGTGCATTGATATTAAATTGAAAATATAAGCTTTAATTTAACCTGTTAGTGTTCCACCGTACCGCCCGTAAATTTTCCAGGAATGCTTAAGTAATTGATATCATATGATTCTAAATATGATGAGATTTTAACAGAGCCATTTACAGCAACAAGGTATACAGGCAAGACTGAATGAGTGCAAATTTAAAAAAATAAAAAAGTTCAAATGGTCAAGACATGGTTATAACTTTGTACTTAAATATATTTAGATACTGAATTTTTAGTGTATTTCTAAATGTTTTCCACATTAAGATCCAACTTTGGTTTCTTTCTTGCGATATATTTGTCATTCCTTACGCTACATGCTCAATAGTCACTATTTCTTGACAGTCAGAGAGGCTAACAGCAGGCTGTCTTCTGAAATGCTATCTGGGAGCTGAAGAGAAACCGAAACCCCTTTATTTTTGGTTACTATGTACAGGAGTGAATGGGAGGGGTTTGTATATGATGTGTTCCTCCTCCTCTGGAGACTGGGATTTGCTGTCCCTGTGATGGAAATGCATGCATGAATGTCCTTTTTTAACTCTGAAAGGATGCCCCTCCCGGCCAATAGCAGTGAGGTACACATTGCACGTAGCTCTCAGCACCCTCTGAGGTTGAATGTCAGCCATGTGATATTGTCCCTGAAGTTTCTGCATGGCTGCCTAGAACTCTCCCCTCTCTTACTGTAAAGCAGTCAGGCCAAAAGTGCTGCAAACAAAGCAATATGTTATGTAATTAAAAAAAAACAATTTAAGATTCACAAGTTTTGATTACCTGTTTCTGTTATTTCTAGATCTTGTTCTTTGTCTTGGAAGGATGCAGTTTATTTTTATTACATACTATGTGATCACCTGTATATATAATAATTCCATGGAAGCAGGGCCGGACTGGGACGCAATTTCAGGCCGGGAAATCTCACATGGAAGATGTTTTAGTGCCCATGCATCTTACATAACCATGAGCTAGTTGTTTTCTAGATGATACACAGACTTGTGAACAAGACAAAGGAATAAATGTTGACAAGGTATAATTTCCCAAGATTATGATGAGTCACCCATTCTTTCATTTCTTCCTAAAGGCAACACATCTTAAACAAGAAATAAACCCTTTTATTACACAGCTCTCTGGAATACTTTCTGATTGGCCTGTCTGTGGTCAAATGTTTTCAACTAGTTTCCAGCTAAAAATGCTGTACTTGATTCATGTCTCTCAAATCACTGAAAAAATAAATAAATAAATAAAACAATAAAAATCAACTCTTCTTAATATGTCATGTCCATTTACTCATTTAAATAAGGTAGCTGTTGTAACTGGGACAATGTACAGTAATTTGGTTATTGCAAAATAATAATAATAAATAACAGTTTTCATTAAATAAACATTAAAATTAAAGAAAAAATCACTAGAATGGGTAATAGGATTACAAATAGGCCAAAATAATCTTCAATTCAGTAGTGGTTGGGTACTTTTGGGACTAAATGTTTATTTGTAGTTAATGATAAACTTTAGTTTCTTGTTAACGTTTTACACACACATTTATGTTTTGGTTGGTTCTATTGCTTTGGATAAAAGCGTCTGGTAAATGACTAAATGTAAATAGATATATAAACTATAGTAACGAGACTGAATGGTTAAGCTTAATGTCTATGTCAGGTTTATTGTTTGTCCTTTATAGAAACAATATGTGCAACCTGTCACCATAATTTCCTTTTTCATTTTGCTTTGACACGGTTTGTCTAATAATTTTTCCTTGTGTTGATCTGCAGGTGTAGCTGCTAGGGTCTAGAGGAGATGCCACTGAGGTTCCGGTCCTTTGTTCCGTATACGCTTCCTGGAGTGCTGGCGCTCATAGGCTGGTGGTGGTACATCTCCCGCAAGAAAGAGCGAATCACCAGCCACGACAGTGAAGAGGGGTCGGTTATGGGCTTGCGAACCTCCTCTGGTGAGGGCAGCAATGGGATGGTCGACAAGAGCTGCCCCGCGGCCAGCAGCACACACCGCAGAACCAGCCGAGACAAAGTCAAGGCCAAAGAGCACAGAGCTGTTGAGCAGGAAGTTGTAGCGGAGATACACACGCCGGTGCTAAAAACCACTGCGGGGGAGGCTCTTGGCGCCCCTCCAGTTGTGTTGGCCAGTGGACAGCTAAACGCTCCTCAGAGCGGTACAAAATCAGTCCCCCCACAAAGCCACCCAGAGACAACAACTCCTGTGTCATCTTCAACCCCAACAAAAACAGTGGAGGAGAGCACTCCTCACAAAGGACCAGAGGCCGGCGTTGGCAACAAACCTTCAAGCCAGTTACTGTCAGATCTAACAAGCACTGGTTCAATCAAGAAGCAGGTCGAAAACCAACCACTAACTAAGCAGCGTCCCGCAGAGCTTGCCAAAGCAGAGCGACCTGAACCTGAGGGAGAGGTGGCCGCTGAAACCTCAGCACCGACTTGCACTCAGAATCTCTCGGCTGACCTTTTAAAAGATGAGCTGCCCACCGCTACATCTTCAACAGAGAGTGAGGCTGTCTTGCTGGAAACCTGCAGCCTGAAAACGCCACTAACCCTGACCCCGTTCCCTAACTCCACCAGCACACCCCTTTCAGAAGGCTCCACGGAGGCTCGGCACCATGAAAACGGAGACCTGGGCTTGCCGGCCGAGACCAGTCCAGACATGCAGGAGCTCCAGCGTCTTGCGACAGGGCTGATCACTGAAGTCATCTCGGCAGCCACCCAGGAGGTCATGGCGGTCAGCAGCTGTGAGTCCCGGTACAGCAAGGGCTCTGAAGCGTCCGACAGCAGCACGCCGGCTGTAAATGGTAAGGAAGTGGAGTCGCGTATACCTCCAGCGAGTGTGGAAAGCGCAGAGTCACGGGCGGTGCAGATAGCAGAAGACATCGTCAACAGTTGTCTGGTGCCTTCGCTCTGGAAGATGCCGAATAATGAGAAGGAAAGAGGCTCGTTGACTGTGCCGTCTGGGGAACAGTTGGAGTCTACGCCGGTTCTGGCCAAGCTGCAGGCAGAGGAAGCTCTGGTGGAAGACTCAGGATGTAGCACGTGCCAGTCAGAGGATGGCATCAGCAGTGAGGATCTCCACAGCACAGGGTTGTCCTCGAACGTGTCTGAGAGTAAAGAGGACCTCATTCAAATTTCAGGGACTTGTAGGGCCTCTGAGGGTCAAGGAGATGGACTGCAGGAGAGTCTTTCTCTAATTGCCCCTCAGGAGTCTCCGCTTACCGCAGAAAACGTGGCTACGGTTTGCGAGGCAGCACGGCTGAATGGAACAGGCTTTAGGAATGGCGCTGCTAGTGAGGTAGAAGCTGACCAATCAGGAGGTGAGTTACAGTTAATAAGAATTTAACGACAGGGCTTAAATGGATAGTTAATGCAACAATGACGGTTCTGTCATTTAGTCTCCCTGAAGTCATTCTGAAGCTGTTTTACTTTCTTCTTATATAGTGCCTCGCACACCTGAATTAATCATAGGGATGTTGGATAAGTACAAAAATATAAATCCTGCACACTACTAAGTTTGCACAATCAGAAACTTTTAATGAGTAACTTTTCATCAATTAACCTTACTCAGGCTCTCATCTGTGGAACGCAAGATATTTAAAAAAAGGCACTTTGTTCATATAATTAAAGACTGTGGGGTTAATTGTTTTGACCCCATTGTCTTTCACTAAACGGACCAGGGGTCTCATTTATAAAACTCTGTAGATTTCATCATAAAAGTGTACGTAGGCACAAAAGCTAGATTTTGCCTACGCACAAAAGTTACGCCAGAACCTGCAAAAAAATCCCTTTATAAATCCCAGTCAGGGCAGGGAAAGATTGTGCGTATGTGCATCTCCACCCCGACTTCTCCCCGAAATAACCATATATGGAGCTTACAACGCCTAGTTTTACTATGAATATCCTCATCTGCATATCATTTCTATGCATATTCCCATCCACGTGACACCATGTTTAACACCGTCAAAGGTACAAGACATTAAGGAAATATGAGATACGGACTGTAAATGTCATTTGTGTCATACTCATAATTTTTTATTGCTAAAAATCATCCAGTATCCTTATGTTTTAGAATAAATATATCAAAATATCCATAAAAAACTGTTTAAAATAGTTCTCAGAAAAATAATTTAGAATAGAGTTGATCTCATTCATTTCCTCTGGCCAAATAATATTTCAATTGTTTTTAAAAATTCAAATTAAATTAAATTACAGTTGCAGTTGCTGATAAGGTGAGCATCCTTTAGCTAGTTTTAGTGGTAAAATATAGGCCTATATTTATTGCAGTGTAAATACAATTATCTGACTCTGCGCGTCACTGACAAAGTATTTTAAAAAGGAAATGTGCAAATCTTACCGTTTTCTTCAAGTCTACCGTTTCCTTCAATTACAGTGGTATTTTTCGTTATGTTGTGGCAATGCCTTCACAAGACATCAACACCTCTGTGCAGCTGTGGTTGTACAGTAAGCTGTTATCATTGGACCTATTCAAACCGGACAATAGACCGAATCCAGCAGTGTCCGCCACAATATCAAAGTTACTGTGCATCATTGATCATTGTTCTTGATAAAAATATTTTCTCATAACAGGAGATGTGCAGTTTAGTTTAAAGATATATGATGAAATGAAAACAGTTTAAAATTATTGTTTACTTCATTACTTTTCTCTCTCCAGGAAAAAAAGTCCGTATGCATGTGTCAGAGTTTGTGTGCAGGTGTGCAAATTTTCCAGTCAAGTTTTTTTATAAATCCCACCTTTTGCATAGGAAGTGCTGTATGCCTCTTTCAGGGCAGGTTTTGTGCGTACGCAACGGTTATAAATGAGGCCCCAGAACTGTTGCAACATTCTTCAAAATATTGTGTATTGTGTGTTGTAGGAGAAATACAATCAAAACAGATTTGGAGTGATATGAAGGAGAGTAAAGGATGAAAGAATTCTCATTTAAGTGTGAACTGTGAACATTGCGAATTCAGTTCATTTCATTGGTCTCAGAGCATCTTGCAGTTTTGAACACTTGAAAACATGAACTCAATCTCGGTAGGTTGTTTGATTGCGGTCCACTTAAAAGTGTGGGTTGCGTGTATGCTCATTGTGCATTGTTGATACAAAACACTCTAGGTTTGCTTTTTCCCTACATAATTCACTCGTTGCATTGTGCCAAATGTTTGCTGGTGCAAATCTAGCGTAAAGGAAATTTCGGCAAAAGTTTTCATCCAAAATGAAGGTGCAAAGGTCTGTGATTGTTTACTGTCATGCTTGTTGTTTCAATTAGCTTTGTTTTTTGTTTAAATCCAACAAGCGTCAGTACTCTTCTTGACATTTGGCCAGATGTAGTAGTACAAAAAGCCTGAGTCAAGGGTACCTCTCAAACTGTGAATAGAGTCTTTGGAAACCTCAGATGCTCGAATTCCCAAACAGCGTATGTTACATGAGCACAACTGCATGTGCACGGCTGTTTTACTGCTCCCTACTACAGTAACTTCCTTAAATGGATATCAGAGCCATCTTGCTTTTTTAACTCCCCCTGCTTACTAGCAGGTGTTGGAAATGGCCAGGAGTAAGTCTGTTATTAGTTAGCCAGCAGGTGTTTTCACCAGAACGTGGTGATACTGGCACACTGACCATTTGCAGTATTTTTATTTTTTTTTTTAAGACAGACTGAGTATTTCTCTGTTGATTTGATGACCGGAAGCCCTCGTGTGGGGTGTGTGAGTGATTTGCCTGAACCCTTGTGAGGTGTCATCACACCAGCTCTTGCTATCTCCATATTAGGGCCTTTCGCACCGCGGGAACCTTTTCATAGTACCAGAACTAATTGTGGAACTACCCACTTCTTGGCGTTTTCGCACAGACGGAACTAGGTGCGATTTTAGTACCGGACTGCCTTTTTCGAGAACCAAATTAGCTCCTACTCCAGAGTAGGGCTGTGTATCACCAGCAAAATCACGATACGATATGTATCACGATACAGAGGCCACGGTACGATACATATCACGATACATGACTGCACTGAATTTCACCTCAGCAGAATTTAGAAAAACAGCTGTTTATTAAACACTGCTTACTATAGTGCCATTTCTAACTATTGGCAGAGCAGGCAGTTGACCTCTGCATTATGAAGGGCCTCCATAACTGTACCACAGTACAATATAGGTAATGGCATATGTTTCATGTTTACATTGTGCACTCCCCACCAGGTACAATATTCTGATTGTTTGCATCTTGTTTTTAAGCCCATAAATAATAATGTACTCGTTCTAATAAATGTATATTGTAATGTACTCATTCTAATATATTTAAATCATCTTAACATTGCTGGTAGGTTATCATTGCACAAATTAACACAATCTCTACAAAGACATTCAGGGACACACTTTTTAGCGCTGCCCCGCAGTTTTATCAACTAAATAGCTTAATCGCTCAAGAGCTACATTATCTTTCACAACAAGGAGCTGGTAGCATCAGTTTCTAAAGGAATTAAAGCCACGGCTTTACTGTTAATAGAGAAACGCGGCAAAACGGTGGTAATTCATACATACACAGCCTCTCTCTCTCTCTCTCTCTCTCTCTCTCTGTGTGTCATAAATGAACAGTTGATGAATTACACTTTTCTGAGAATAGAATATTGAAGTGGAGATCGCTAAACTGCAAGCTAACCGCTGTTTTCAGAAAGCAAGCGCGTTTATCCACAGTGGAGAGAGAGCGCGTGTGCACATGGTTGCCAGGTTGACAAAGATAAGTAGCACACTTAGCAGATATCTCCGTATTGCGCAAGTGTAAAGCTCTTGTTTTGGGGATTACGTCTCTTTATATCAGGCAACCCAGTTGTGTTCCTCTGCGGCCAGATTAAACCTTGTTGTAGCCTATATATGCTCTATTCATTCTTTTTTAGAAACCTCGCACTTTTCTACTCAATTTTAAACGTTGTAAAATTTTAAACAAATTAAGCGTGGTTCACTGCTGCACACCTGCCACAATATCGATACAGGGTCAGCTGTATCGTCAAATCTCTGTGACGATAAATCGTCGTATCGATATTTTGAACACAGCACTACTCCGGAGCAGGGTCTAACCAGCACAACTGGTACTACCCATGACGTAAGTAAACATTGATTGGCCAAATGCGTACAAAAACGCCCTCACCCGCCATGATTTAAAACGCCATGTGAACATACTGTAAACATTGTGTCAACTTATTACGCAAGTATGGAGAACAGCGATAGATGGACGGACGCTGAAGTGCAGGCACTTGTAACAAATGTAGCACTGCCAGTTGTCGTTGGAGATTCTTAGTCCTCCTTTCCGTTCTTTCAATCGCTTTACATATACGTCGACTTTCCACTGTCGGTGCGAATTAAACCCTTTAAATGTTACTGGGAAATAGTAAGCGCAAAATCGTCCTAGTACTTTAGTACTGTACATTTAGTTCTGTAACTAAAGCGGTGCGAAAGGCCCTATTGTGACCTAAGAAGGGTGTGGAGACTGGAAGCTGCTAGTGTCTCAGCCCAACCTCACTTGAAAAAAGGAGAAAATGTAACCGAACCTTGATTCTTGCTTGCTTTTTAGTTAAAACCAAGTAAATGGACAATTATTGACACTGTCAAGTAGTAGAAAAAAGTGTCCGTAAACAGAAGAGCACTTTGTCATAAGCATACTGCTTTAATGGTATGAGTCAAGAACAAAGGTGGCAGTGCTTCTTGTCCTGAGGGAAGAGGCTGGTTGTTTTGTTTGTCAATGGTCCTTCTCAGCTGTATTAGTTGTGTTTGTTATTGTTACCCCATGGTTGCTTAGCAAACAGTGATGACCTGGCTAAGCAGGCATTTGCGTTTGAATGTCTGTTAAAGAATGGCCTGTTTAGACCCCCTGAAAGTCATCGATATAAGTTGCAGTGATGTTGTCTGTAGCGTGTGTGGAATGGATGCCCTTTTTTCCCAACTACGCTGACTATAGTTTTTACGATGTCCAGAACATTTTGGGATTAGTTGCAGGTGATTATTATTTTTTTTTAAATTATTATCCTAACATACTTTTTTCATAAATTTATTTAGTTTATTTGATATGTTTTTATGTTTGTGTTTTGTGTGTGTGTGTGTGTGTGTATATATATATATATGTGTGTATGTGCAATGTATACAATATTTTTTACCATATGCACAATATCTCAAGATTAGTTGCTGGTAACATTTGTTTGTTCAGTTGCCAGGCATTTTTTATTTAGATGAATTATTATATTTTACCTTTTTATGTATGTGTATTTTATGTAGGCCTATAACAAATTATTTTATTACGTTTATATTAATCTTAAAGCAAATTATTGTTAAATAGATGCTTGAATTGTTTTTTATTAAATTTTACAAACATTTGTTGAAGTCAATGAAATGATAGTTTGTTTATAAATTGACACATTTTTTCTTTTTTTCCCCCTCAACAGGTTCAGATGTGAATAGCATGGATTCAGTGGACAGCTGTTCGACCTTGGGGGTGGGAGACAGCCAGCCGAGTGGCAGCCAGACCTGTCAATCACAGAGCTCTGAGCTTATTGTGTGGGAGATTGAGGTGCCAAAGGTACGATTCCCTTATACACTTAATTCTGCTTCACATTTAGTACTTCAGCCATCAATCAAAAGTTTTTCTTAAAGTATTTTAGCAGTTTTTAAGGAAAACTCAGGCAGATGTTGGTTAACAGCTCTTTATCTGAATGTCAAAGCACAGCAGCTTTTGTCAGTGTGCTAGCTTTCTTACCTTTTGTATGAATAAATTAAAACTTGCTTTGATATCTGTGGTTCTCCTCTGATTTTGTAGCATCTAGTGGGGCGGCTAATCGGCAAACAAGGGAGATACGTGAGCTTCCTGAAGCAGAGCTCTGGTGCTAAGATCTACATTTCAACCCTGCCTTACACTCAAGAGTTTCAGATCTGCCATATAGAGGGTAAGTGAGTCTCTATGAAAGGCCACAATCTTGGTTCATCCATGGCCTTCTTGAATTGATTGTTTTTGTGGATTTGTTTGTTTCTTAGGAACCCAGCAGCAGGTAGATAAGGCGCTGGCCTTGATTGGGAAGAAGTTCAAAGACTTGGACCTGACCAACTTGTACGCCCCACCTCCCCCACCGCTAACGCTGCCCTCTCTGCCCATGACTTCCTGGGTAAGATTGTCCCCTACCTCCTGCAGACTACATGGGCAGCTACCGTCTAAAGCCGGGACACACCAAGCTGACGGTCGGGCAATGTCAGGTGGTTTTTGAGTGTCGGTCTGCCTTTTTTTGGTTCCAAATGGTTGGCTCTAGTCGGCTTTTTTTTGCGGTCAATTCCTTATGTCGAATCTGTGGCGGAGCTCATTTACGAGAGAGAACTCCACCTCGCTATTCAGCTTAGTGAATGAGCACACAAGAAAAAAACGTAACTGACGAAAGCAACCAATGACGGATTAAAGAGGGAATGCACACATCTGTCATTCTATGAGTTTCTTTCTTTATTCACAGCTTTGCAGACGTGATTGAAAGCTACATTGCTTTGTTTGTATAGCCACAGTTCTAGCTCTTCCGGTTTTCCTGTTTGAATGCTGAATGCAGATTACTGCCACCTGCTGGTATGGAAGAGTTATGTTCTCTCATGCAAGGGCAAGCATACATGCTAGTTGGCTGTCGGCTGTAGTCTGTCTGATGTGCTCTAGCGCAACATTTTTGCCATGACGCAGGCGATGTGAGGCTCCACAGTTGGCTTTCTTAAGTACTAGTTCAGCGGTGGCGAACTCCGGTCCTGGAGAGCCGCAGCACTGCAGAGTTCAGCTCCAACCCTAATTAAAGCTCACCTGCCTGTAGCTTCCTAGTAACTGTTCAGACCTTGATTAGCTTGTTCAGGTGTGTTTGATTAGGGTTGAAGCAAAACTCTGCAGGGCTGCGGCTCTCCAGGACTGACGTTCGCCACCCCTGTAATAGTTCTTTGGCGACGGTTTGGTGTGTCCCTACCCTAAAGCAGGATTCTGACTTTCTTTCAGGGATCTTTTTATTTTTGTCAAACATTAACCCGAACGTAGTTCTGTCCTAAATGATTTAAACTGCAGAGTCCAAGACACTTGGCATTTTAACATAGTGCTTCATTGGATCTGTCTGTTACAGCTTTTGTTGCCCAATGGGGTGACGGTCGAGGTGATCGTGGTGAACATTGTATCAGCCGGTCACCTGTTTGTTCAACAGCACACTCACCCTACGTATCACGCCCTGCGCAGTCTGGACCAGCAGATGTTCCTGTGCTATTCACAGCCCGGGACGCCCCCCTTGCCATCGCCTGTTGAAGGTAAGATTTTCCCCCTTTTCTCTTTTTTACATTCCTCTTTCTGCAGAAAATAACACATTTTCTCGGTCTCATCTCTTTTTCAGTTGGAGTGATTTGTGCGGCCCCAGCTGTAGATGGAGCCTGGTGGCGAGCGCAGGTCATCTCCTTCTACAAAGATTCAACCGAAGTGGAAATCCGATATGTTGATTATGGTGGCTATGACAGAGTCAAGATTGACACCCTTCGACAGATCAGGTTATTCCTGCCTTTTTTATTCATTAGTAAAAGTTTCCGTACTGTTCTGTAAAGTTCTTTATATTTAAAAAAAAAAAAAAAGCAAATGTCACCCATGATAAAAATGTTTTAAAATATATATAGAAATAATTTTTGCATTTGTTGTTCTTATCATAGTCTTGTGCTGTGGACTCACTGATTCTTGATTTTCAGGTCGGACTTCGTGACATTACCGTTCCAAGGAACAGAAGTGTTATTGGACAACATTGCCCCACTTCCAGGTTTGCATTTATTTAAAAATTTAAGTTGAATGTTCCATCACCTCACTCCAGCTGGATCTCACTGTTGTTGACGTCTTCATTAGGAGAGGATCGGTTCTCAGCGGAGGCCAATTCTGCACTGGAAGAGATGACGAGAGGGGTTCCATTGCTGGCACAAGTGAGTCTTTAAATCATTCATTAATGGATGACATTTATGTTGATGTTTACAGCCAACAGATAATTTAATGGGCAATTTTGTCATATAGGTCACCAACTACGACAATAATACAGGACTTCCCTTAGTACACATGTGGAACATGGTGGGAGAGGAGGTAAAATTGATTTGATTTGTTTAATAAATTATTAGTGAGAAGGGAGGAAAACATTAATGAAGTATCATTTATTTTATTTATTTATTTTTTTTCAGTATTCTGTGTTCATAATTTCTTTTTCTCAAGCATTTTATTTTAAGAAATGTTTAATTCAGAACTGAATATTCTGACATTTAAAACTTGTTCACACCAAGGATAACTATAACGATAAAAAGTATACAGATATGTTTTTAAAATCATTCTAAATTTAAAAGAATAGCACAGTCCACGCCACAACTAGAACAATAATGGCACAGAGAAACAATATCACTGGAATCATATGATAAAAGATTTGTTCTAGCTGATAAATGAAAATGTTGACAGCCAATCAGAATTCGTCTGGCTTTTAGATTTTAAGCATTTAAAGTGGCAGGTTGACAGAACTGTCTTTTTAGTGCATTGGTGTGGATGCTAATATACCTCACCTTTATGTCTTTGATAATGAGTAGCATGAATAACATGATGCTACTTGGTATCTTTTTTTTTTTTTTTTGTAGCTGGTCCTGCTCAACCGCACTTTCCGCACTTTAGGTTATGGCACTTGGGTGGACAGTTTCTGATCCTCCAGAGCTCCCTCGCCCTCCTCTCCTAACTCACCTCGTGGCCCACCTGCCCCTTAATTATCACCACTCATCATGAATATCTGCAGGTTCTGTCCTCCTCACCCCATCGTGTCCTCCACCACCTTCTACCTGAAGTGCGCATCACTGGCTCCGGGAGTTTCTTTTTTGGTTTGCTGTCCTCTCCATCCTGCCTTTTTCTATTTTCTTTTTTCTTTTCTATCCCCTTGCATAAGAAATCAATACTGTATGAAAGGAAAAAACGAAGTCAAGTGTCAATGGCCGATCAACCAATAAGGACTGAAGTTTTCTTGACTCTGTGCTCTTGTAAATTTAAGATATTGTAACTAAATAAAGGTTAAATCATGTTTTCCGTCCGATCAGACTGTGACTGTGGATTATCATGCCGTGGATGAAAAATCTGTAGTAATAATAAAAAAAGTACATTTCAGAAGATAACTATGGTGAAGTTAAGACTCAACGATGTTGCTGCTGACGTAATCTTGGGTCATGAGACATCATCTTTGCATTTACACTATCATGGCTTCATCCCAGTGTTTCACTGTCCAGTCGGGTCCTCTCCTCACTCACCTCGTGGCACACCTGCCCCTTAATTATCACCACTCATCATGAATATCTGCAGGTTCTGTCCTCCTCACCCCATCGTGTCCTCCACCACCTTCTACCTGAAGTGCGCATCACTGGCTCCGGGAGTTTCTTTTTTGGTTTGCTGTCCTCTCCATCCTGCCTTTTTCTATTTTCTTTTTTCTTTTCTATCCCCTTGCATAAGAAATCAATGTACTGTATGAAAGAAAAAAAACGAAGAGTCAAGCGTCCGAACAACCAATAAGGACTGAAGTTTTCTTGACTCTGTGCTCTTGTAAATTTAAGATATTGTAACTAAATAAAGGTTAATCATGTTTTCCGTCCGATCAGACTGTGACTGTGGATTATCATGCCGTGGATGAAAAATTTAGTAATAAAAAAAAAAGTATATTTACGAAGATAACTATGGTGCAGTTAAGGCTCGGCGTTGTTGCTGCTGACGTAATCTTGGGACTTGAGACATCATGTTTGCATTTACATTATCATGGCTTCATCCAGTCGGGTGGGTTTTGGAAAGCTAATCTGTAGATCTAGGTACAGTTAGGACTGAAGTTTTCTTGACTCTGTGCTCTTGTAAATTTAAGATATTGTAACTAAATAAAGGTTAAATCATGTTTTCCGTCCGATCAGACTGTGACTGTGGATTATCATGCCGTGGATGAAAAATTTAGTAATAAAAAAAAAAGTATATTTACGAAGATAACTATGGTGCAGTTAAGGCTCGGCGTTGTTGCTGCTGACGTAATCTTGGGACTTGAGACATCATGTTTGCATTTACATTATCATGGCTTCATCCAGTCGGGTGGGTTTTGGAAAGCTAATCTGTAGATCTAGGTACAGTTCGGCAAGGAATAAACAACCACAGCTCCATGTCATCCATCTCCATGTCTGGTGTCTGTACAACAGTGTGGCCTTTGAGGGTGATACGCAGCCCATCTCATGACCTCCCTCTTCACCACACTCTGGATCTTTAGGACTCCAACAGCCTTTGGCGTCAATAGGCCTGACACCAAGAGTCACTTCATTTACTTCACCGATTACGGAGTCTGTTGATCCAGGAGACGTCTGTGCCCTCCTGACCTCTGGAACTTTATAGGAAAGACTGCAGAGTCTTCAGCCCTAGAGTGACACTAGAGTTCAAATGGTGCTGCTACAGAAGACAAAAGGCCGTCCTTTACGCCGAATTCTGACCTGTGGGGACACTAAATGAATGACTACAAAAACCAGAACACTACTGCGTGACGGGACAGCAGGGCACTTCTATTCTGGGTGGATGAACTGCATTCAATGGGTCTGTGTGTTTTTGTATGCATGTAATTTTGCTCTAAAGCACGTCAATTCACATGTCGCATTATCATCTGGGTAATGGGCCGCTTGCTTTTGTCTCACTCAAGATCTGTCTCGCAATAACGTCACATCTAGTAGACCCATTGCCATTAATGTCTCTTTGTATTCTGTAAATAACATGGCACATGGTGTCCAATCCCAGCAGCCCATCCAATTGGTTACTAGGAGAAGCTTGTCAATACACAAACCTGTCTTGGAGAAGATAAAAAGCTTTAAGCCTTATCCATTGCTCTTTTTTTATGTTGGTTTTACATGGGAAGTCATTAGGTCTGCTTTATTACTGTATAATTTGTGAAAGTATAATGGCACAGAGATTAATCCCTTTTTTTGTATCTTATCATTGATCATGCTTTCAGTCATGTAATGGCTTTTTGGCCAAGGCTCGTCCCTTTTTCTGCTGCTGAATTATTGCTAATCTAATGTTGTTGGACTCCAGAATGTCTAAGGTCGTCCTTGCAGGAGACGTTTCCAGGCTTTTAGCTTGGCATTGTGGGCTTTTTGATTGTTAGCACTACAGTTGTTAGCCTCTAAAGCCCTTGATAAACTTTCCACTGTGTGAAAAAATAAAATAAATGCTCCCTGTTACGGCATATATTTGGCTTAACCAGGAAAAAAGTCTGGATAAAACAGAAAATACAGTTTTTTTTTACACTTTTATTTTTACACTTTTAGTTTGAAACCATAATACACACTGCTGACTTTAGTTGTAGTATAGAGCGCTAAGTATATGAGAACTGAGCGTCGGAAAGTAACTTCAGCTTTAGTTGTCTGTGAAGGGCATTACACGGGTTTCCACTATGCTTTGCTACTAAGTTTTTCTGCAATATTTTCTTCACACGCTCTTGTTTCTGTACTGTCCTGCGTTCATCTCAGGTATGAGCCTTTCATTTCTTTCCTTTCTGTGTTTGAGGAGAATTATTAGTCATATTCTTTCAGGAATTGATGTAACGTTACTTGATCTGTGTGAACGTGAATAGGTCTGCCTGCACTGCAGCAGGTGAATAAATAAGGAACCACACCGACCTCAGAGCCGAAACGTTTCATTGTTCTGTTTTTAGGTCTGTTTGTTCTACGGATTTTTTATTGATCAAGTCAAATTACTCCGCATACGCTCATATCTTGACTGACATGGCCTCCTACCACCAGTTCAAATGTGTCCTCCTGTATGTTCCTACCGCTCTCCTGTAATGACAAATCACGCTACTTTAGACTTGTCCAGGTGTGTGTGTGTGTGTATATATATATATATATATATATATATATATGTATATGTGTGTGTGTGTGTTTCACTGTACTTTTGTAAAAGCACTGGTGCGAGTGTAGGAAACAAAAGGGAACATTATTTTTTTTCACCCCCACCTTGCGAAATCTGCTCATTTGTTCTCTGTTGGTAGGAATGGTTTGAAATGTTTGCTTAGCTAGATAATTAATCATTTGATTATTTAAATGAGTGTAAGAAGTCCTGCATAGACATGTACAGGTCAGTTTTTGCCAGACTCGTTACAAGGTTTGATTCTTTGGTTGTACAGATCTATTGAAAAAAGAGAATAAAGTTATTAAAAACATTTCATGTCGTATTTTAGTTTTTAAATCATTGTGACTTGTAATATACTGTACCAATCAAGCGTTTGAAGTGTTCTCTAAAGGTAGAATGATTTCTGAAGGGTCATGTGATACTGAACACTAACTTTGCTATCACTGGAATGAACATTTTAAAATATATTAAAATAGGAAAAAAAAGTTGTTTTACACTGTAATGTTTCAAGTATTATTTTGTTCAAATAAATGCAGCTTTGATGGACATAAGCATACATAAATGCTCATTTCTACTTTATAGTAGGTATAGTTCATAACCTCTAGAGGGAGTTAAAGACCATTTTATAATCACGTTTCCACTCTCCAAGGCTGAGTTCATACTTTTGAGCTCTGTAATCCCAACAATGACATTTCCAAGAGCAAGGATATTCTCTGAGACGTGCCAGTGTAAACGCTTCTAAATGAGAGACTGCTTTTATCCATCCTAATTCTGCAGCCTTTCTTGGCGAATTACTCATATTTGCTAGGAAGCTAAAGTGGAGTCATCTAGTTAACTCATGAGAAGGTCTTTAGCTTGAAGCGGTTGTGCCTTTTTTTTAAACCAGAGAAATTAGCATATTGTGGGCGACCTTTGAACTCCGCTACAGCTGAGAGGGATAATAAGTGACACTTGTACCTGAGCTTTTGTCCAGAATAATTTGATATTTTCATTCTTATGTACAAAACGCTCCTGGCAAATCCCTGATGATTTCAGAGGGCTTTCAAATGAAATCTCTTTCTGGTCTGTTCAAAATCACAGTTCCTTGTTGCTAAATTGCTGTTGATTTAATTTATTGGCTGATATGAGTTTGAATCTTTGGTTATAAAGTGACATGAAATTGTCCATCATCAGCATCACATTAAGGTGAATTTTAATATTGTCCGATATGTAGGTGACACCACGTCTCTGGTTTTTCATGCTGTTGCAGACCAGCAAGTCAAGCAAATATGTCTAGACTCCATAATGACAATATAGTTATTCTCCCAGTGCTGTAATTCTATTCAATTTGAATTTTCTAAATCATAACTCTCCCTGCAAGTGTAAAATGCAACGAGTAAAAATGGAAACATATGCCTTGTAATCAGCCAACTGGCTTGTTTGGGGTTTAAACTCGAGAAGCCCCAGAGTGTATTTATTACTCACTGATGGCTGCTCTGTCATTGAAACACATCATAAAATTAGCAGATTATGCCACAATAAATTATCTGATGAGAAAAAAGGTAGTGGATCTGGCAATAAGGTGCTAAAATGGCAACTTTGGTGTATTTGTCAGTAAAACTAATGGGCTGACTATAGAAAGCTTGCTTCAGTTTTCTCTTTCTGTACATTTCTGTCAGACTGGAATGTGTTTTTTTTATAGCTGTGATTGCAGGGTATTGCCATTCAAAAGCCCAAGCCATTAAGATTATTCATCACAATATACACTGGCTGAATAAATCATGTTATGATTGACGTAACAGTCAATTAGTAAAACATACTGGTATTACCGTACACCTCAAGTCAAGATACAAGCTATCATAGTCATTTTTTTAAATTTATTCCAATATAAACCACCATACTGAAACACAATTTCCCCAAGACAATAATAATACAAATGAATAGACATTAGAGTGCATTTTGGGAAATCATCATAACTGATAGACAAACCTAGTTTAAGCTGGTACCTTTATATTTTCTGCCTATCTAGCCCAAGCTGGTCATTACCTAGTCCAACTTTTATTTTTATCTCTTCAAACCTGGTCATCTGCTAGTCCAAGTTGGTCATTAACTAGACAGAGCTTGTCAGTAGGCAGACCAACCTGGTAGACCAATTTTGGACCAGCAACAAACATATTTTTAGAACATGATAGCTGGCCAACCAGTTGATAACTAACTTAGACCAGCTAGAAACTAGCTGCCCTAAGTTCTAAAACACAGCTACTGGGATTTTTGTGCAGGCTGATATCAACAAAAGTTTATCTTATGTTACATGCCACAAAATGTTGTTTAAGGAAGTGTTTCCTAACTTTTTTTTTTGTCCTACAGCCCCTCAATAAGGCTTAAATACCCTGTCACTAACTCCAAAACAGAAATGTTTCTTTTTACTAAAATAAAACTGAATATCATCATTCAGCATTATTATTTGCTACAAATATGTGACCCTGGAGTTATGTGTCTTAAGTCGCTTGGGTATATTCTTAGCAATAGCCAAAAAAACATTGTATGCCAAATATTGTCCTATACTAACAAACCATACATCAATGGAAAGCTTATTTATTCAGCTTTCAGATGATGTATAAATCTCCCTTATGACTGGTTTTGTGGTCCAGGGTCACATATATATTAGTAGCATATACTGTATATTCAGTTACAAATGGTGTTCACACTAATTTATAAAACTAGCACACATTTTGTTTGCTTTCTGAAAAGGGCTAAAAGATCACAATGAGTTAAACTGATTGACAACTGTAACAACTCATGATTTCTGTTTTACAGGTTAAGCTAAACAAAACTGAAATCTTTCCATGTACCGTGGTTGGGAATCACTGGTTTAAGGTATGTTATGATATTTGGGTAACACTTCACATTAAGGTCTCATTTGTAAATGTTAGTTGATGCATTAACTTACATAAACTAATAACGAACAATACATTTTTATATAGTTAATAAAAAATGTTCATGTTAGTTCACAGCGCATTAACTACTGTAGTGTTAACAGAAACAACTTTTGATCTTTAAAATGTATTATAAATGCTGATATTAACATTAACTAAGATTAATAAATGCGTTAGAAGTTTTATTCATTGTTAGTTCATGTTAACTAATGTTAACAAATAAAACCTCATTGTAAAGTGTTACAGATGTTTGTAATGTAAAAATAGATTTGATATCAGTACTGTTTTCATTTACTGTACAATTCTAATATGTTCTCACTATATAATGTGCGGTTTCACATGGTAATAAGAGATCAAGGAGCACTGAGCGTCTTCCAATAGTGGTGCTGTTTCACTTCATAACGGATATACAAATATCTGACTCATCCCTCTGACGGCGTGCCATCCGTGGAATAGAAAACCTCATTTATCAGTATTCATTCTGTATATAATTCTGTGAGTATTTTTCATTCCTTTTCAAAGAATATGACTTATATTAGGAATATTTTTTCCTAATATAAGAACTCTCGTGTCAGGTGCTGATGTGATGTGATAACATGACCACTAGATGGAGCTGGAGTTTGATATTTCTGCTAATCCTGAATCCCTTTTTCTTTCTTTTCGCTCAATGAGATCATCAACTTCTGGAGTTTCAGGACCATCTCCATTACAGGGCACTTAAATTAGCTTTTTGTCTGTCTGATCTCCGTCAACTAGTGGTAATGCGTGCGCTCGCACAAGCCGAGATGAATCTAATGAAGGCACTCAAGCACACACAACCTTTATTCAGACGTCTTGAAAGGCTGTGCTTTTTAGCTCATCACTGGACAGTGGTAATTATCCGAGGTCACCCTTGTCTCGCTTTCTGCCACCAGACAGCCGATGCCCTTAAAGCTTTGAAAACTGTGTGCGAACACGATGGATATTCAGACATCTTATGTCATGCCAATGTTACACTGTACGGCAGTGCTGGAATTAAATGAATGTTATTGTCTCCTGAGGGGCCGTTTAACATCAACACATTTCTTACTCGATTGTTCTGCTCGGGCACGGCTAAATTACACTTAAATTTTCGTATCGCACCTCCCTTCTCATTTTAAGTAATGAACGGGCAGAGGCTGAAGTCCATTCTGCGGCCACCAAGGACACTTTTCTTTATTACCGTCCATTATGAGGCCGAATGTTTCTGTTTCTGTCTTCTGTCTAAAACCGTAACCGAGATCCCCAGCCTTCCGAGTCGGAATAATCGAGACTTTCTCCGCAAGGGTGATTCTGAAGCGTTTCAAAGTAATCTGATACCTGACCATCAAGGCTTAAGGCTGATTTATCCTTTCATTAATACAGTCTAAGGAACACATTGATTTTAAATAAAGACCCTTTGAACAGATACAGTGGCTCTAAAAGTATGAAAATCACCTTAAAAACACGAAGGTCATTGCTTTATATAGAAAAATATAAATCCAAGCATCATTTATTTGGAATAAAACACTTTTCAGGCAAAAAATTGCACAGAAAGGTTATATATAAGTTATTTAAATGAATGTTTTTTCACATGCTCAAAAAATGCAGTTAGTTCTTGAAAAGCATGTATTTTTGTAGGTAACACTTTATTTTAAGGACCAATTGCCACTCTTAACTAGCATGCATGCTACTAGCATATTGGCCGTTTATTAGTACTTATAAAGTACATATTAATGCCTTATTCTGCATATTTTAGATCCCTTAATCCTACCCCATAACTAAACTTAACAAATACCTTACTATCCATGAATATGCAGACAATTAGGAGTTTATTGAAGCAAAAGTCATAGTCAATAGCGGGAAATGGATCTTAAAGGGATAGTTCACCCAAAAATGAAAATTCTGTCATTAATTACTCACCCTCATGTCGTTTCAAACCCGTAAGATCTTCGTTCATCTTCGGAACACAAATTAAGATATTTTTGATGAATTTGGAGAGCTCTCTGACCCTCCATAGACAGCAAAGCAACTGTAATGTTCCCAGGTCCAGAAATGTAGTAAGGATATCGGTAAAACAGTCCATGTGACATCAGTGGCTCAACTTCAATTTTGCGAAGCTACGAGAATACTTTTTTGTGCGCAAAGAAAACAAAAATAACAATTTATTTAACAATTATTCTCCACCGAATTACGTCTTCTGCCATTTTGGAGAGTATCCAAGAACGTATTCGACGTAATCAGCGTTGTTTACGTTCGGTGGGATAACGCGCGCATGAACGTAATCGGCGTAATCAGCGTTGTTTACGCTTAGGGGAAAGCGTGCGTATGTGTTGTGATACTCTCTAAAGTGAACTAACCCTTTAAAATAAAGTATGACCATTTTGCAGATGTCAGTTAGTTTGTTACTTATTGCATTTCAGTTCAATATTTTTGGGGCCAATGTTTGTTGATCAAAAATAGAAAAAGTGCATATCCAAATCCCCAAATTTGTCTCAAATGCAGAGCAACAAAATCAAAATCCCCTGCCACATTATGTTAATACAATTCATCTTTATTTGAAAATAATGCTGAGAAAAAGCATTCTAATAATGGTTTTTAGTTTATGCTTGCTGCATGACTGTTAAACTAGCTTCAACCATGTGACGCAAAGCGAATTGTGACATTTGGTCTCTGGCATCCTCAACAGAATCTGCGAGGAACAGTGACGTGCGACAAAAGGACAGACACTTGGAGACATCGAGTTAAGTAACTGAAGGTTCACATAAAAGCGTGTAAAGGGCCCTCAGCAGCTCTCCTTACACTGACACCATCTGCTTGGCACTGATGTGAACTCGCACGTACAGCACAGCCTCTGTTTGCGCGTAACTTCTCGAGCGGCTGATGAATAGAGCGTCTGCTTTGAAGCGTGTGCCAATAACTTTGATGGCAGATCATTAGAATGAGCGCTAACATCTTTTCTGAGTGGCCTTTTTTGTTACATTCCTTGATGTGTACAGGTGTGGATAAAGGAGGAAAGATCCAGATTTGAATTTGAATATAGTGAATCGCACATGGCCTAAATGATGCTGTTAGTGTCGCTGTGGGCATCTCATAATACCGACAGGGGCACAATAGCACTAATGCTATATTGGGCTCGTGAAAATGTGAAAGATTCGTCGAACCGACATTTCTGTAAATAAAGCAACAGCCATATGTTGTCTATGGAACAATCTGTGCAGGGAAATAAAACAGAAATGGATGTTTGGATGTGATAAGAAACAGCAATTCATGTGACAGGATAATGCACATCAGATAACGTGATTGAGGAAGTGATCAATGCTCATTTAGTGATGATGTGACAGGACTATTGATTTATTTGGAATTCACATACTGACCATGTCAGTAACACGACTGAAAATCTCTGCATTGATTCTATTGATTCTTGGGTCTTTTGAGCCAGATTTGATTTCCTTCAAAGTACATAATGGCGTTTTAATTCATCCTTTTCCCAATTAGTCTTAGTGATTTTAATCATTTTAGGCTTTTTGAGTTAAATGTGGGATTTAAGAAACAGTTTTTTAAGAAACTGATTTAAGAAAATGTGGGATTTAAGAAACTAGTATCACTTGTTGATTTCAGAACGGTTTTAGTTATAAATGCTTAACAAAAGAAGAAATGCTTTAAAATGCAAAGTTCAAATTTAAACTCAACCGATGAGGTAGTTGGAATTCTCAGAAATTGTTAAAAATCTAATTTAAAATCAACCAATGTAGTAATTAACTCATTTACCAATTAAAACAGAAAGAAAGAGTAGTGGACCAGCCAATTAGAAATTAACAACCATAAATTGGGTTGTCTCTTTAGGTTATTTTCACCCCCGCCCCCCAATATTTGTACTCAAGGATTTTTAGTGCCATGGTGGCAAGCCATTTTACATAGTTCTTCAGATTTGAATAGTGATCATTCTGGGTTTCGAAAACGTATCAAACTAAAGAACTTTTATAATCATTTCTAAGAACCAGAACGCTGCTTTGAAAAGCGACAACGTGATGAGACTCCATTCTTTATTATTTCAACCTCCATTAAAACTGTTTCTTAAACATGAAATATTATCTCTCTAATTATCCATTTAAAGATCTGAGCAGATATTTTCTAACTCCATTGTCAAATTGGCCATTTTAGGCAATGTTTGGCACAATACATTTTTCTCTCTAATTGCAAAATGCACAGGCTCTAATTGGACAGATCTGTGTTGTGCACTTAGTCTGGTCTTTAATAAGGGTCTTCAGTTCAGACGTCTTTCTCCGCTGTTTTTGAAGACTTAATGGATTTCCAGAGACATTAGATTTAACTTAATAATGGTGAGGGTTGCGGAATTAATAAAGCGTGCCTTCAAAACCGGCGAATGCAAATGTGTATATTTAAATATCCTCTTGATGTGTGTTTCTTTTAAAGTTGCATTTCAATTTCATTTCATCAAACCCGACAGCCGTGTCTCTGTTTATGTCACGAGCAACATGAATATGCATATGGTGAATGGTAAAATTCATAAGCGTATGAAACTGATGCCTCGTCTCGTGGCAGCAGTGTATTTATTATGTAGATGATTTTATGGCTGATCTACGCGGCGAAATGTACACGAATAGATTTGTTTTTGTGCGATCAGACAATTAAAGGTGTCAAAAATGTTTTGAGCTAATTCTGCAACTGGTAATACAGTTCTAACAAGTAAATGATACTCTAATAAAAAGTCTAATGAGGTCCGCAGTGTTCTTTAATGAACCAGTAAGCATTTGACCTCACAATAAACATATCCCTAAATGCTCTTTAAGGCTTATATGCAATGAAACACTCGGGACATCATGTAGATATTTAAAACCTTGCTCCGAACAGTAATTTCCTGTTCAATTATGCCAAATCTCAATGAGCCATGATTCTAAAAACAGCCCCCTTTGACGGCCCAGTTCTGATCTGGCATAGCGCCTCATCATAATGCCAGAGAAAAGACAAGGCATGAAACACAACATGCTTTCAGGTGGTCAGATGAAATTTTATTTTGTACTTTCTTTCAAAACGAAAGGCAACTGTGCTGAATAAACTATTTTGTCCACCATTATGCTTATCAAATCCTATTATGAAATTGTCATTTTGATTATCTTAAATACCCTGTAAAATGTTCTGCCAAAGCCTATCAGAAATTGAATTGCGTATTGAATTACAATGGAATGGAACGGCGGTGGTGATGCATATTTGAACTTAACAGAAATGACATTTCAGGCTAAGAGCAGAAGGGAGCTCAATTATTATTAATACTTATTAGAATTACTAATGTCAATAAAACGTTTACATTGAAAACAATAGTATCTTTGACACGTTGTTTATTTTTTTCTTTTTCAAAACGGTGGTCTTGTCTTGCTCAAAGCCCGAGAGAGTATAAACTGAGAGGGGAGAGAGATGTTTCGTTTTCTGGGTTGTGCCCCACAGGTGTGTCAGTTTACCAACAAGCTGCCCGCTAGGCAGTGAGGTGAGACAGCGGGTTCACCTGCCAATCAAGAGCATCTCAGCCTCCCTCCTCTGGACACCGGCTTTATGTGGGCTCTTTACTTCAAGAGTTCTGACTGTTGTTCAGAAGCTATCTTTAGCAGGAGAGGCGAGAAGAGGAAATATGAATTGGTATAGGTATAGACTAGAGAACAAAAAAGAAGAATGATGAGGTGTCTTTGGGCCGCGGAGCCTCTCTCAAACAGAGCTGCAGGAAATAAACAGCAATCACTGTAGCATGACTGAAAATCCACTGAGCAGGCAGCCTTAATTGAGCCCCTCTCTTTGTCTATTTCCTTTTCGCTCTTCCCCCTCTCCATGGATAATAAGCACAAGATCCCTTAACCTTTTTGTGCATTTTAAAGACCATTAATTGATGTGTGAAACTGCATTTTGCAGAAGTTGAGGGGTCCAAAGACCCCCAGGCGGTGTGTGATAGCCTCAGATATTTCCAGTTTAACGTCTCAATGTGACAGATGGGTGTTGCTGAAGGAGGTGTATTCTGTACAGTCAATATATGAATATACACAGCAGTGGAAAACAATAATCATACATACTATTTGCATGTACGCTTGAGAATGTGATTACAAGTATTGATTTATGATTGCTTATGTTTAAGGCATGTATTCTTTGGTCAGTGAGTAGGAGATTATTGCTGTTAGATTTTAGCACCTTATAGATATCATATTTGCATACTGGAAAAATTGGTGTAGAAACAGTTTTCACTTGAAAATTGATTGTAAATTTCTCACACAATTACAAAGAAACAGCTTGTAACACATTGAAGTTTTGAACTTGTAAAACATACTCCAATCATTTTTTTTTTTTTTTTCAATTTTAACATTTTTTATATTGTGTGTAATGTTATATCATTAGCGCGTGATATGGCGTGTTTACAAATGTGATTTCTCAATATAATAATTAGTTCATAATAAGAAAAACAGCTATTTGTAAACCCCGAAGATTTAGGGGGGGAAAAAATGACATCCTCCATTGATTTAATCACACAAGCCTGTGTGCAAATTAATTTACGCCCTGCTTGCTTTTCGGACATGTTTGAGCAACTCAAAACAAACATAAGGTAAGTTATGAATTCTCTTTGGGGAGAAGTATTAAAAATTAATCAGTGCTTATTAATATTATCTGCGATGTAATATTTCTCTCTTGGTTTGCAATTAAAAAAATCTAGCAGAAAAAGATCACTTGGCTGCTAATTCTACTCTGGATCTTGGGTGTGATATTCAGATGTATCAGTGCATCACTCAGACAGACTTTCCGTAGCTTTGTTTACATTCGCTTCTTTCATTTCTACATGTGTATAATGTGAATCCGCTACGCTTGTGTGTTTCTACGGCGATGTGACAATAATAAAAGTGACGCGATCCGATCCGATCCTCCTGCGCTGAGCCCCGGGTGGGCGGGGCCATGCTAATGACGTCAATGGAATGGGTGAGGTGACGAGCCCCTTCTGCGCTCCGCCCCGTGTGGGTGACGGGAGGGGGAGGGAGCCAGGCAGAGCTGATCCCACGTGTGACGCTCGCATTCCCGGCTCAGTAATATTCTCTTAGCTCTGACAGTGTGTGTGTTAGTTACTGGCCATAGTTGGGTTAGCCATGGAGGGAGACGGGAGCCAAGCCACATCTGGAAGCCCTAACGATTCGCAACACGACCCGGGGTAAGTCAGAGCCAATGCTGACAGCACTTGACTTTTTTTCCTTGTGTGTTTTTCTCCAGTGAACATGTTTTAAAAACGCTCTTCCGGATGCACGGAACTACTACACCTTTGTTTGATGTATATTAGAGAGCACAGCCCGCCAGGGCTCGGTAAACACACACCTCTCTGCTTTGCCTTCGTTTAGCTCTGCTTTTTTGTCGCTTGCTACACGTCAAAATGGCCGATCTGACATCTGGACTCACTTCTGCTGTGTTTTCCCCTTACAGTAAAATGTTTATCGGTGGCCTCAGCTGGCAAACTTCACCAGGTAAGAGACCGATGGTTCGCTGTCATTTGCGCGCGTTTGTCGGGCTGTGTTGTGTTTCTTTCATTGTATCAGTGTGGCGCGCTGTGCGGGATATGTGCCGTCATTTGAAGTCCTCTATTCGACCCCTGTTAGACATCCAGGGGGGCGTTTAATTTACAAACTGGTGTGTAACGCTCGAATGCTTTGCTCATGTGTGCTCTTTTCTTTCTGTTTTGTTTCACAGACAGCCTTAGAGACTATTTTAGTAAATTTGGAGAAATCAGAGAATGTATGGTGATGAGAGATCCCACAACAAAACGCTCCAGGTAAAAAACAAAGACAATGTTTTTTTGTTTTTTTGCGCTCCGCCCCGTGTGGGTGACGGGAGGGGGAGGGAGCCAGGCAGAGCTGATCCCACGTGTGACGCTCGCATTCCCGGCTCAGTAATATTCTCTTAGCTCTGACAGTGTGTGTGTTAGTTACTGGCCATAGTTGGGTTAGCCATGGAGGGAGACGGGAGCCAAGCCACATCTGGAAGCCCTAACGATTCGCAACACGACCCGGGGTAAGCCAGAGCCAATACTGACAGCACTTGACTTTTTTCCTTGTGTGTTTTTCTCCAGTGAACATGTTTTAAAAACGCTCTTCCGGATGCACGGAACTACTACACCTTTGTTTGATGTATATTAGAGAGCACAGCCCGCCAGGGCTCGGTAAACACACACCTCTCTGCTTTGCCTTCGTTTAGCTCTGCTTTTTTTGTCGCTAGCTACACGTCAAAATGGCCGATCTGACATCTGGACTCACTTCTGCTGTGTTTTCCCCTTACAGTAAAATGTTTATCGGTGGCCTCAGCTGGCAAACTTCACCAGGTAAGAGACCGATGGTTCGCTGTCATTTGCGCGCGTTTGTCGGGCTGTGTTGTGTTTCTTTCATTGTATCAGTGTGGCGCGCTGTGCGGGATATGTGCCGTCATTTGAAGTCCTCTATTCGACCCCTGTTAGACATCCAGGGGGGCGTTTAATTTACAAACTGGTGTGTAACGCACGAATGCTTTGCTCATGTGTGCTCTTTTCTTTCTGTTTTGTTTCACAGACAGCCTTAGAGACTATTTTAGTAAATTTGGAGAAATCAGAGAATGTATGGTGATGAGAGATCCCACAACAAAACGCTCCAGGTAAAAAACAAAGACAATGTTTTTTTGTTTTTTTGAAATTATTTTTAAATCCCTTAACACGTTGAGGTTTTTATTCAAAGCGATATAAACTGGCGATTTTGCCCTTGCGCTGTTATTCGGATGCTATGCGCTGTTGAGGCGACTGGATCGGTGTGTCTGTGAATAGGATACAGTTTGACATTGATTTGGGATTCTTCATGTTAAACCAAATGTCTTTAATAAACCGAGCGCTTAATGCGGTTGCTTGTGTTTTTATCTTCGACGTTGGCACGTTAATGGGTTTTTCACACTTGAAATTGTCATTCTTAACCCTGGGTTATTTTGTTCCATGTTTCACACCGTTCATACTTTACCCTGGATTAGTAATTAATCCTCCGCTGTCAGATTGCAAGATTTCTTACTGTACGTTAGCGTTTTCATTTGCATATTCATGAGGCTTAAAACGTTGGTTGGACGCTTACAGCACGCGACCTGTTTTAATATCCGTAGAAATGTCGCTACGCAGCCCCTCTCCATTTGCTTTACATCTTCTGAAATGTACCGCAGAAATACATTGTTTCCCTCAAACATTTAAATTAAACGGCGCGTGAAAGTTTCTGCGACTGTACAATGCTTATGAATATTTAATGAGGTAAGCGCCGAAGCAGTTTATGATTGGTTGTCTGTTGCTAAACATATGTAGTAGAATTTCATAACAGTCGGTTAAAAGGCGCTGCTGAACACCTTTCAAATTACAAGTTTGAAACGTTTCTTAACCTAAGGTTATAACTGGCCTTTACCCAGGGTTTAAAAAGACGTTAACCGAGGATTAAGTGTGGCGTGAAAAGTCCATATGTGTCCTTGACTGACTATTTCTAAGGTAACACGTTATGCAGAAGTTTATCTGAAATGTTTTGCCAACCAAGTGCTAAGTTGGTTCTTGGTTCTTGCTCAACCAAGGTTCTTGCTAAATAATATAATAGGGTGGACATATTAAAGGGATATTTCACACGGAAATGGAAATTCTGTCGTTGTTTATTCTGTGAAACACAAAAGGAATTGTTAGGGACTGACAGTTTCAGTCACCATTCACTTTTATTTGCATCTTTCCCCCCCCATAACGTTACAGTGAAAGTGAATGGTGACTGAAGCTGTCATTCTACACATTCTTTTATGTTCCTCAGGCAAATGAAAGTCATACGGGTTTGGAACGACATGAGGGTGAGTAAATGATGACAGAATTTCCATTTTTGTGTAACCTACCATACTCTTTTGTCCTTGACGCACTATATTTCTAAGATAACATGTAATTAAAATTGTTACAGATATCAAAGTTCATGTAGCATTCAATAATAGAATAGAATGGATATGTTAACAAGCTTACCAGTCAAACACGTGTAACGCATTGCTGTCAGCTCCTAATGTATGTCTGTGTTTTTGTTTGTTTTGTTTTCCAGGGGATTTGGCTTCGTTACGTTTGTGGATGCGGCCAGTGTAGATAAGGTCCTAGCTCAACCTCACCACGAATTAGACTCAAAGACGGTACGTTCCCTTCTATTTGCGTTTGTTTTGTGAAGTGCTGTTTAAACATGCTTGTATCTGTGACATTCAGTGGTGAAAAGACACGCAGTCTCCCTATCATATCCCTTCCCGTGTCGAGGCTTTCTGCGGCATTTGTCATTGTACCACACACACAACAGCGGGGCACTTGACATAAATAAGTAGCTGGATAATTAGTCCTATCTTCCTCACATGCCTCAACAGGTTTTAACCCCTTCCTTGCCAAACCGGGACTGGGGAACAAAGGGTTAAATCTCATTAAGGTATGGGGGCAAGAAGGAACTAATTACCTGCGGCGTTGTTCAATCGTGACTCCAGCTGTGTTCAGGGCCTCTTGTGACGTAAGACTTGCAGTGTATATAGTGTTTTGCACTCTTGTTCCTGATTGAATTTTCCAGACAGAATGTTGACTCCGGATGTTGCTCAGGGCAAGAATGTATTTTGGATGCATGCATAAGTTCATTGTAAACCTTGCTGACTAGAAATGTTTTAAGTGCATGATTTACATGGTAAACTAATTTGATCACATTTGTTTCTTTTTGTATTTTCATAGTATATTTAGACTTATGTTGATACTATGTTATTTGTGGTGCAGGTTAGTGTGTGTACTGGTGCACAGTTTTCCATTATTATACATTTAACTATCATGCATTCAATTTATTTCCTAATGTGCCATTAATTATTTATTTTAATTTCTTAGTTGTTTTATTCATGCCTGGAGTTTGCTGTTGCTTCGACATTTAAAAGGTGCTTGTAATATGTAAACTCAAAGTTTAGAGTATGTACTAAGATTTTCTTGTAAATTTTTAAATAAAGATTCTAATTTTTAAAAAGATTTTGAAGTGTGTTTTTACCTGTAGAGTTTAGGATTATTTTATATATATTATAGCATTTATATTAAAACATTTTTATTTATATTGTATTTTATTTGAATTGAATAACATAGTATTTATATTATAGTATTCATATTATAACCTTTTATATAGTATGGATTCTTCCAAAGCATTTTTATTTAGGATTAGAAGTAATCTGGAAAATATTGTGTATTTATATTATATTATTTATATTATTTTACATTGGCCATGTAAACATGCAAACTGAGTCATACGTATATTTCTGTCAGCAAGAAATAGGTTTGCCTTATTCAACCTAACCTAAATCCAGGCAGAAATACATTTAGATTTTTGTGTGACAGTGAACCCCAGGATAAGCAGACGCTGTACCAGTAAAGTTAATGTGGATTCTATTTTCTTTTTTATGTATGAAGTCACCATCTTTCCTGTTTGTAGATGCAGTTGCTAGTTACCTGTAGGAGTCCAGAGTGAAAGAGCCTTTTATTTGGGATAGCTAGGGTGTGGACAAATACCGCCTTCACTGACTTATTTTAATAGATGCCATGTTGCTGCAAGTTCATATCAAGAGACGGACTTATTTAAAGGCGTTCACAGAGGTTCATAGCTTCCCTCAGGAATTTTGTGGCTAATACTCCTCTCCCAGAACACTGTGTATTGGCATTCTATTGGCATTTTTTTGGCAAAAAATGTGTAATTCTGTGATAAGATGGGGTTAGAATTATTTTTCTGTTTCAAATAGAAATTAAAGTTGCAAGATAAATTGAAATAATTTCTAAAAATATATACAAATAAGGGAGGATGTATTTTAATATTGAAAACATTTTATTTAACATTATCATTTTATCATAATAATGTGTGTGTGTAAAGATGTAAAACACCAAACTAAGTTTTACTGACAAGTTGCACTGATTAGATTAGATCAGGTGGCTAATTTGGTCAACAGCAGATTAACCTGTTAAACTGTTTATTACCCATTACTGGGTAATAAAGATTACTAATGGTTGTTTACTTAAATCCAGCAATTGGGCAAATATTAATTCTGAATCATAATTTAGCACAGCAGGTGAATATTCGTCACCTCTCTTGGTTCCGTGCCCTAAATCTGTTAGAAATACAGGTGTGCTATTCATTATGTCTCTCTCTGCCAGTTTGGCATTGACTGATGTAAGCCGAAATGCCTTTAGGAGGGGGAATGTTTCTGTCTGATTAATAAAATAATATAACATTGTACATGTCAGTGTTGCACTAGTCGAAAAACTTGTAATTCGGACATCAAAAGTGGGCCGTTTAGATTACATAATCATGGCACGCATGTGTAATTCTAGTATTCTTAGTAAAAAGTGGGTCAAGGTTTGACGTTTCAAATGCTCTTGAATGGCTGAGGGAAAAAAAAAAAGAAAGCTAGCGTTAGCAGTGATGTATCCAGGATTGAGATCAAGTGGACTCTGCGGCTGGTGCTAAAGCAGGGATTACGGAGCTCTCGGTAGTGATGTCATCGTCAGGGTTGGGGTGGCTGTGTCATGACTCTGGGGTTTCAGCTCCAACTGGAGACCAGGAGCCGTGAGGAAGTTGCACCGGTAGAGGTTTAAGAACAAATTTAAATTGCCAGTGCAGTTGAAAGCTCTTGCTTTTGATGTCTATAATAGAAGAAATATTACTATTATTAAATATTACTGCTTTAAAAAGATCAAGGCTTGATCTTTACCTCGTCACCACCTGTTTCCTTTGGCCTTTATTTCCTAGGCTTATTCCTTTTGTTTTGCTGTTTGCAGATTTATATATATTTTTGCATATGTATTTACAACTTGCAATAATTGTAATGTAATATCCAAAAAATGTAAACCTCATATATATATTCATATATTTATAAGCTTGTGTACATTTGCATTTTATATGGATGTTATGTTACAGATTGGCAATATTTGAGTACTAATGAGTTGCACCGGTAGAGGTTTAAGAACAAATTTAAATTGCCAGTGCAGTTGAAAGCTCTTGCTTTTGATGTCTATAATAGAAGAAATATTACTATTATTAAATATTACTGCTTTAAAAAGATCAAGGCTTGATCTTTACCTCGTCACCACCTGTTTCCTTTGGCCTTTATTTCCTAGGCTTATTCCTTTTGTTTTGCTGTTTGCAGATTTATATATATTTTTGCATATGTATTTACAACTTGCAATGATTGTAATGTAATATCCAAAAAATGTAAACCCCATATATATATTCATATATTTATAAGCTTGTGTACATTTGCATTTTATATGGATGTTATGTTACAGATTGGCAATATTTGAGTACTAATGAGTTGCACCGGTAGAGGTTTAAGAACAAATTTAAATTGCCAGTGCAGTTGAAAGCTCTTGCTTTTGATGTCTATAATAGAAGAAATATTACTATTATTAAATATTACTGCTTTAAAAAGATCAAGGCTTGATCTTTACCTCGTCACCACTTGTTTCCTTTGGCCTTTATTTCCTAGGCTTATTCCTTTTTTTTTTGCTGTTTGCAGATTTATATATTTTTGCATATGTATTTACAACTTGCAGCAATTTTAATGTAATATCCAAAAATGTAAACCCCATATAGATATTCATATATTTATAAGCTTGTGTACATTTGCATTTTATATGGATGTTATGTTACAGATTGGCAATATTTGAGTACTAATGAGTTGGCTCATTTAGAAATAAATGAAGTACCTGCTTTATTTAGGAGTTTAGAAGTACCTGCAGTGTCATCTTTCAATCCAGACAGCTACGTTTTTATTGCATTTTCTATTTTCCACTTTTTTGCAATTTCCTGTCCAATCTTTTTGTCACATTTGAAGAGTGCAAATGGTCCAAAGAAAACATGTACAGAGATATTCTTGACACACTTGTTTCACATTTGATTAAAAGCTGTGTAATCTGCAAATCTGAAAGCCTAGGGTGAGAATTGCATTGTGTATTGACAACTGAAAGACTGTTGCCTAAAAGACTAAAAGCAATCTGTTTTAGATTAAACACTTTTCTGGATGAATTAAAGTATAACACACCAGTATCATTTCCCACCAGAAAGGTTTTTTTTTTGTACATATTGCAATTCTGTTCAGGTCAAATTAATTTACCAGGAGACCCCCTCCTTCGTATTCCACCAAAACATGTTTATTACGTTTTTCCCCCCTTTTGCACGCTGCCACATCTCACAATTCTGCTTTTCTTTTTCTTACCATTTATAAGAAGTGACAAAGCATTCAGACATGCAGTATATTCAAGAGCAATATAGCACTAATGGATCTTTTTCCCTGGAGTTATTTTTCCATTTAATGAGAGTGCAGAGGCAAGTCTTTGAACTGTTTTTGTTCTAGCATGCATGATTATCTACCGTCCTATCCTTCTAGTGCTCTGGCTGCCCAAGCTTTTGGCCTGTGTGCTAAAAAGAGGGACTGTTGTTTTAGTCTATGAATGTTTAAATGACCAAAGCAAACATCTTTCTCAACAGCAAGTCGGCCAGAAACTCACTTATTTTCTCTATGTAAAATCTTTATTTGAGTGTTTAAAATAAATAAGTGATGTGAACTAATATGAAGTCTAACAAGCCAGCTAGTGGAAATCAATAATACCTGTTTATCATTAATGACACAATCTCTTAAAATGATTTTTTTCCCTTCTAGCATTAGAATCATACATATTTTGCGGTATTAAAAATGTATGATGCAGAGATCAATAAGAGAAAAAACCTTTTTGATTGCAATTGACGTATTTATGTTGTTAATTTATCCTCCAGGGAAATTTGTTATTATTAATATCCAGGATGAATCGTTACGCTGGTTCAGAACACCAGCGGTTTATGTAAATTACAAATGCTCTTAATCACGATGTGTGCAAAACTACGTTTCGTTTGTAATATAATAAAATCAAATAACAGCTTTTCTAACCAATAAACCTAGTTATGCCCAATCACATGCCAAAATGCATTATAGGCCGAGCAGTAACGCCTCGTGCAGTGTGGTACAGCGAAGGAGAGTCACCCATAATAATTCTAATCCCTCAGGGGGGGAAGGAGGTTGTGGATGTATTGATCTAATGCCCTGTCTTGATTCTCCGCAAATCTACAGCGCTCACTAAAACCCCTCCCGCCATTTCGTCCTGACCTCCCCCGAGGCCGCGAGCACTTCTTCAGCGAGTCTTTGAATTATCTCCGGTGTGTTATATAATGCCACCTGTTTATTTATGTTGTAATCGAATAATTATGCTCTAACCTGTGTAAGGTTTTATTCGATTTTGTCATACACAGGCCTCATGCAACCAGCGTGTAATAACTAGGCGAGATTACACATGAGACATGGAGCATTGCATCATGATTAATGCTATAATTTCCATGAGGGTTATCGAGTAGTCGCAGCACATTGCCGGCTTTTTCTAATATTTTCTAATTTTCCTCTTCACGTAACAGTATCACAAGCTCAGTTTTCTCATATTTCTTTCTCTCCTTCTTGTCTCATTTAGATTGATCCTAAAGTTGCCTTTCCAAGACGCGCTCAACCCAAGGTAAGAGCTGTTTGCTTTTGCTCTCTCATGCCGAGCCACTTTACATTTGCATGTCTGCTGCATATTTGTTAATAGTGTGAGAGGGCGAATGTTTTTCGCTGAATTTGTCCTTTGATAGAGCAAAGTTGAGTTGGAGTTGGAGTAGCTGTGATGTTACGTTATGGTCTGTTGCAGTCTGGCTGGTGTTATTTTCCAGGCTAACTATGACTTCTCTGTGTCATAGTACAAGGAGATTCCGTTTAATTGTTGTTTCAAATGTGAGGAATTCAGATTTTTTTAAATTAGCATGGCTGGGGATGAACTCAAAGAACTATCACGGAGAAAATATTGAATTTTCGCTGCCTTGTTGAGCGTGAAGGTTGAATTTTTTTTTCCCTTTTTGGGGGCATGAGGTGGGGTGGTGATTAACTTACCTTTTTTAGCATCGCTGCTTGCATGTAAGGTCATTAGAGAGGAATTTTTTATATATATAAAAAAAAGAACTAGAGGAGAATTTTGCCCTCAGCTGTGGAATTCAGAGCATTAAATCCCTCGTTTGAATCTTGTCTCAACAAGAAAATTTTCTTTGTATAGCCGAGTGTGTGTGTGTGTTTTTATGGTATCTAATGTCCTGCTTCTGCGAGCCATGCTGGCAACAAACGTCCGACAGCCTCTTCACTTCAGACTGCACTGTCAGCCAGATGGTCTGTGCCCCAGATTTTGTGTCTGCCGTGCAGCCGGTGCTTGGCCTCTCAGGCAGAGCTGGGACGGCCCCCCTGGCTCAGCTACGGGCCACCAGCACTTTCACCCAAGAGGAAAGGTGCACCGATCTGAGATCAGCCTAGATGTTTTCTTTTAGAATGGATGCAGAACAGGACGGCAGACGGTCCTTGATCAGAGCAGGCTGGGGAGGAGGGCTCGTGGGGTGACAGGTGTCCATTGCACACTTGTCTGGCTAATTGATATAAAGAACTTTTTTGCTTCATCCAGAGCTCATTGGAGGAGAAAAGGTGCACTCTCTTTCTCGCTCTCACGCACCTACACATGCCAGCGAGGCCGGTCCAAATGCAGGCCGCAGGGCCCCGGGCCTAATGCTGTTTCTTGGCTTGAGTTGGACACGGGATGAATAGTCGTATTAATGCGGCCAGGCTCCAGTAGCAGTTAGACTGCAGCCCTGTGGATGTTTGCTCAAAGCCAGGCGCATTGACAAATAATACCTTTAATGCAAATACATTATTATTCCCATGTCCTGTCAATAGGCTAGGCATTATTGCGCCATCGGAAGTTGCCAATAGTTAGGTCCATTCAGTTTCATTACCCTATCCGACCCTACACTTAGATTTAAGAGCAAACCAGCATTGGATAAACACGAAGATCCAAATGGAATACTAAGGAAACAAAAGATCAGCCCTCTGAATAGCCATTCTGTCCTCGCCATGCGACGATAGAGCAGTTTTTTTATCTCCCAACAAAAGCACTAAAAAGGAGTGGGGATTTGTTTTTGCAATGATTGTGTTAAACAGCGCAGAAGTTTACCACAGGCGGAGGGCGAGATTGCTTTTTTCGCCGTATTTGTGATTGGGCTTGTTGTTTCACACTACTTTTCCCCAACACGGCTCTGCATGTCCCGACAAGATTTTAATTGATATTGGGATTGAGGCCACTTTTGGAAGCGAATGGATTTTCGCAGGTCTGATATCGCCCTCCGAGAAAACTGTTATTTTCATCAACCCTAAGACTGCATAATCCTTCCAATCAAGTTACCGACGCTTCACCAGCTGCTGTAGTGCGGTTTTAACAAGCCTCTAGGTGCAGTAAGGTGATGGACGATCATCTGTATGTGATGGGCCATTTGTTTGCTGCTGATTCTTGTCCTTTCTCATTGATCATGTTTGGAGGCTGCTCCATCGCCAGTTGCTCATTTAGTAAGCTTGTATTTATCTTCAAGACATTTGTGTACGAAGCGTTACATTCCCAAATAATTAATTTCAAAGCTATTTATGTCCGAAGATCCAAATGGAATACTAAGGAAACTAAAGATCAGCCCTCTGAATAGCCATTCTGTCCTCGCCATGCGACGATAGAGCAGTTTTTTTATCTCCCAACAAAAGCCCTAAAAAGGAGTGGGGATTTGTTTTTGCAATGATTGTGTTAAACAGCGCAGAAGTTTACAACAGGCGGAGGGCGAGATTGCTTTTTTCGCCGTATTTGTGATTGGGCTTGTTGTTTCACACTACTTTTCCCCAACACGGCTCTGCATGTCCCGACAAGATTTTAATTGATATTGGGATTGAGGCCACTTTTGGAAGCGAATGGATTTTCGCAGGTCTGATATCGCCCTCCGAGAAAACTGTTATTTTCATCAACCCTAAGACTGCATAATCCTTCCAATCAAGTTACCGACGCTTCACCAGCTGCTGTAGTGCGGTTTTAACAAGCCTCTAGGTGCAGTAAGGTGATGGACGATCATCTGTATGTGATGGGCCATTTGTTTGCTGCTGATTCTTGTCCTTTCTCATTGATCATGTTTGGAGGCTGCTCCATCGCCAGTTGCTCATTTAGTAAGCTTGTATTTATCTTCAAGACATTTGTGTACGAAGCGTTACATTCCCAAATAATTAATTTCAAAGCTATTTATGTCCTTCGGTAGGTTCACTGATTAGAGGACAAATTTTGAAAATTCATATAGTTGCAAATAACTAAATAAGTGTTGGGGAACTGTAGCTTGTATCCTTTATTTAAAGTACTTCAATTACAGCCAAGTTACTATTTTGAAAATGTATTTACATAATTTAATTTGTGTAATTATTAATTTGTAATAAATATTGTAATCGTACTTTGTATACTGTTAGAAAATAAGATGGATAATTCTGTACAGGGGTTCTAGTGAACTGGCAATTTATTTATTTTTTTTGAGTCTGGTAATGCTTCATATGAGAGATAAGGCAAGTGCCTTTGCATATGAGCTACTAACTACTGCCATGCTACTAAAAATTTTAGTTAAATGATTAGTTACCGGTAAGTATTTTATGTAATGGTATTTTAGCAGCCCTGCTTGTTCTTCAACACTGGTAACACTTTATCATATCATTAATAACAATGACAAACATTAACGTGGAACAGTTTATTTTATAGAGTTTGTGTTACAAGTAAAGAGTTCCGGACGTCACGTGACCCATTCTGTTTACACCACCATGCTGGCAGGCAGGGACAGCCGGGAGCGAATATGAAATGAATAGCGCCAGGATGAGTTTCAAGGCAACAGAGTTCACTGCGTACTTTAATTCAAAAGACATAGACCTGTACATAGCAAAACTTAATAGATTAAGCATAACAGATCCCTATAATGCCCCTGTGGTGCTTTTTGTGTTGGTTAGAATGTTTTATTTCAGTGAACCATTTTAGTCGTCTATCGGGATGCTTAGGAATATGATAAAATGATTTCCCCTTTGCTTTATAGGACAATCGCATATATATATCGTGACATGTGGCCATATATATCAAAGATAACTTATAGATTTAATATGGGCTGCTTTTGGTGCTTGACACTTTTTTTTTATTGGTCTTTTTGTGTGTTTTACGAATAAGATAGACTACGAGGTTAAGAAGCTTACTTAAATGTAAAATGTTTTTTCTCTATTTTGCAATAAAAGATGGCTTCCCTTATTGATCACGTCTCGGGTAGATTGCATGGTTTCTTGCACGGCGGGATGTTGGATTCATGAAAAATAATCACGTAGTTTGTATTTGCCAAAACTGATTTACCAAAGTCAAAACACAGACGGGATTGGCGTTAGCGCGAGCGCCACTTAATTGTGAAGCGGGAGCGACCAGCCAGCAGAGGATTCTGCAGCCTTCCTCAAACAGTTATGTTCAGGATTTTCTGATTTACATAACGAATGCATGTGAACTGTGTGAGGGGGCAAGAGGGTCACGTACAGGACACATAAATTAAACCCAATATACGGGACGGTTGGCAACCCTAGCTTTCCCCTGCCTGTTCTGGCATCCTGGCGCACAGCAGCTGTCCACCATGTTGAAATAGTAA
>NW_015635083.1:743745-744438 GCF_001515625.1 Sinocyclocheilus rhinocerous
CGGACGTCACGTGACCCATTCTGTTTACACCACCATGCTGGCAGGCAGGGACAGCCGGGAGCGAATATGAAATGAATAGCGCCAGGATGAGTTTCAAGGCAACAGAGTTCACTGCGTACTTTAATTCAAAAGACATAGACCTGTACATAGCAAAACTTAATAGATTAAGCATAACAGATCCCTATAATGCCCCTGTGGTGCTTTTTGTGTTGGTTAGAATGTTTTATTTCAGTGAACCATTTTAGTCGTCTATCGGGATGCTTAGGAATATGATAAAATGATTTCCCCTTTGCTTTATAGGACAATCGCATATATATATCGTGACATGTGGCCATATATATCAAAGATAACTTATAGATTTAATATGGGCTGCTTTTGGTGCTTGACACTTTTTTTTTATTGGTCTTTTTGTGTGTTTTACGAATAAGATAGACTACGAGGTTAAGAAGCTTACTTAAATGTAAAATGTTTTTTCTCTATTTTGCAATAAAAGATGGCTTCCCTTATTGATCACGTCTCGGGTAGATTGCATGGTTTCTTGCACGGCGGGATGTTGGATTCATGAAAAATAATCACGTAGTTTGTATTTGCCAAAACTGATTTACCAAAGTCAAAACACAGACGGAATTGGCGTTAGCGCGAGCGCCACTTAATTGTGAAGCGGGAGCGACCAGCCAGCAGAGGATTCTGCAG
>NW_015635083.1:744467-752921 GCF_001515625.1 Sinocyclocheilus rhinocerous
CCTGCCGGTATGAGACTCGAACCCGCAACCTTTGGGTTACGAGTCCGACTCTCTAACCATTAGGCCACAACTTCCCCTAAGGTTTGTAAGGTCTAAATAGTCTGGTTTTAAATTATTGTCAACTGTCGATACCAATGCTCTAGCGCTCTCCTGATTCCCTTCCTGCTAGCATCATGCTAGTAACATGCTAATCATGCTAGTAAACTTGCTAATCATGCTAACAAAATGCTAACACCATGCTAGTAACATGCTAATCATGCTAGAAACATGCCAGCAACTTGTTAAACATGTAACAAAATGCTAGCAACTTGTTAAACATGTTAGAAACTTGCTAGCATCATGCTAGTAACATGCTAATCATGCTAGAATCATGCTAGTAAAATGCTAATCATGCTAGAATAATGCTAACAACATGCTAGTAACTGGCTAATCATGTTAACAACATGTTAGTAACTTACTAATCATGCTAACAACATGCTAGTAACGTGCTAATCATGCTAGAAACATGCTAGTAACTTGTTAATCATGCAAACAAAATGCTAACACCATGCTAGTAACATGCTAATCATGCTAACAACATGCTAGTAACATGCTAATCATGTTAGCAACACACAAGTATCTTGCTAATCATGTTAACAACATGCTATTAACTGGCTAATCATGCTAACAACATGCTAGTAACATGCTAATCATGTTAGAAACATGCTAGTAACTTGCTAACAAAATTCTAACACCATGCTAATAACATGCTAATCATGCTAGAATCATGCTTGCAACATGTTAGTAACTTGCTAATAATGCTAACAACATGCTAGTAACATGCTAGTCACGCTAGAAACAGCTTAGCAACCACCCCAGGTACCCTAGCAATATGTTTTATACCTATGTTTTTCTGATAGACTGTATTGCCTTGAAAACATTCAAACTTTAATCTTTAAAACTATTTTAACTTTCAAACTACTTTCAAACTACTGAAAACTTTCAGACTGCAAGCTTTTAAAACTTTTTAAAACTTTCTAGCTAGGCTTTTTCAAGCCAACTTAAAGTTTGTCTACAAACTTTTCAATCTAGTTTAAAAATTGTTACCACTAATATTGGCTGTCTGGATAAAGGATATTATATTGTATTCATTTCGAATCTGTCAAATGTTTTGCCCGACTGAGTGTCTTTTGGGACACTTAGTAGGTTAGGGGAACTAGTTTGAATGGCTGTGTATATGCAGGTCCAAATCTTGAGTGTGGACATTACCAGCCGAATCTGCCCCCTGGGCTTTCGTTCCCTGCCTCTGGCTGCCAGCCTCTGGTTTTTCTGCCATTAAAAGATTGTGTCATTTTGCTGACACTAGTTCAAAACACTGTTAGACACTGCATAATGAGTTTGCATTCAAAGCTCAGAGCAGTCACCTTCGGGTCCTTAAACTTGATTTCACAGGGGTCTCACCAATCTTTGCCAAGCCAGTGACTATAATCAGTCTAATGAGTGATATTATCTACAAAATGGGAGCTATGCTTGAAGTACAGCCATGTTAAAAGGCCCAGCACACAACATAATGCGATCCTTCAGCTCCAGCAACACAACACGCAACCAGCCTGAGTGGAGATGTCCTGGCATTTAAGTGCTGTCAAAACAATGCCTGAGCAAAAGCTACATTCCCAGTTCTCTCATTTCCCGCAAACCGCCTAGCACGGGACTGGCAGAAGAGCGAGAGAGCGAGAGAGCTGAAATTGAGTTTACTCTTGTATTTTTTAAATTTCCCTTCCATCCTACATTGTATGGTGCTGTTTTCCTCTCACTCTCCTTCCCTCCTTCTCGCTCTCCTTGTCAGTTTTTGAGTCTGTAAAAATATTTGCACCTAGTGTACTGCGAAACAGCGAAGCTGTCGGGTCCTGTGGCGCGGGCTCTCGGGGAGAGGCACATGACTAAGTGTGAAAACTCCAGGCCAAGTTTTTAATGAAGTCCAAAAGGTGGTGCCGTGTGAAGTGCCGAAACCACCTCTCGGCGAACGTTTTCTCGCTCTCTGGGAGAGAAGAGTGGCACCGAGAGCCCACTGACTCCAAACAACCCCGGTGCCAATTAAAAAACCCAGCTAACGCACTGCTCAATCCAGCTTCATGGGCTCCGTTGATCGCCTCTTTCATTTCCGCCACCATGGTTCTTTGCTGACAGCTTGGCAAAGCAGCCCCTTCTCTCTTTTGAATTTTCTGCAGGTGCTTTTTTTTCCCTCGTGGGCTGAGAAAACAGATTTGATAAAAGGGCCTTGGTTAAATCTGTTGTAGGTAGATTTCAGTGTGGCTTGATGTAAACATTGCATGGAAGTTCCATGAAATGTTTTGATGCAAGGAACAACAAAAAAAAAAAAAGGTGAAAAAGAAAGAAAGAAAATGCACATCATAGTTCTCCATGCACTAGGGCTGTGGATTTTGACTAGAATTGTAACTGCCATTCATTTCTTGAAATTTCAGTAGTGTTATTAATTAGCAAATTTGCATTTGCGTAGTTTCTTTTGTGAACACACTGTTATATAAACAAAGTTGTTCATGCTGCAGAAGAAATCTTTTTACACAGTGTTTATGTTGTCATTTGCACTGATTAGTGTATTAGTGCTGCACCCTTCATTGTAGGTGAGTGACATTTATAGTGAATCCCGTTTTTTTGTTGTTTTTTTTAACAGTTATGAATGCATACCAGACATGCTTGTGGTATACTAATAATTAAACAACTTGAGCATGCAATTATGTATGATTTAATTTGTAATTGGTATGAAAAGCTATCTGAATGCAGGGTAACATCTCGTTTTTAAAAGGTAAAGCCGTTCTTTACATGTTCAAGGGTTGTCTGGTAAATTTATTGTCACTGAAGTAGTCTCAGTTCAGTGTGGGTAGGAATGTAAAAATAAGCATTTTCTTATAGGCCTATAGTGTTCAAACGTTTGGGGTCAGTAAGAGCTTGAACAAGCTGCATTTATTTGATCAAAATATAGTAAAACTGTAATATTGTAAAATTCATGATAACTGCTATATATTTTAATATATTTAAAAATGCAATTTACTCCTTTGATGGCAAAGCTGAATTTTCTGCAGCCATTTATCTTCAGTGTCGCATGATTCAGAAATAATTCTAATATACTGATTTGGTGCTCAAGAAACATGTAGGGTGCTTACACACTTTGTTCGCTTGCCTGGTCCGAACCCGAGTTCGATTGCTCCCCCCTCCCCCTGCCCCCGCTGGACCGCGTTCATATTATTTTATTTGGGTTCATATTATTTTATTTTATTAGAGAAAAAGTAGAAATGAATGACTAATAAGCCAATAAGTGATTCACAAAAATTAGTCGCACCGGCAGAAGTCTGGTCGCAGTCTGGAGCCCTGTGGCAGGAACGTTACTAGTTAGTTTCAAGGAAAATCATTTTCATTTTTTGTTTGCCAAATAACCCCGTGTATGTGTCCGCCCCCGCAACCCCCAACCCCCGGAAAAAAGTTCAGGCTCAGGATTTTTTTTTTTGCTTTAACCCCTGAAACACACATTTTTATCAAATAATACATCATTAATAGCAGTTCACTTCTGCAATTTGGTACGATTGCGTTCACATCAGCAGCGAACCGTGCCGGAGTTCACATGAATCGAGACAACCTTTTTTAAGCGGACTCTGGTACGGTTCGTGGGTGCACACCCGGGTTTGGAAGACAGCGTTCACATCATCCAAACGAACCGAACTCTGACATCAATCGAACCCGGGTGCGCACAAAAAGTGCTAGTGTGAAAGCACCCTTAATAATAGGGATGTAACGATATAAAAAGCTCCCAATATGATAATATCGCGATATGAAGTCCACGATGCGATATTTATTGCGATATTTAAAAATAAAAAAGACAAATGAAGAATTGGAATAAAAATATAAAAATGTTGTAGGCCTACATTTAAAAGTTAATTATTCTATCTAATGTACTTTGATAGTTCAAAATTAAGAGCTCCAACCCATGTTCTTAAACTAAGAAAAAGTCAGAAAAAAAGTTAGTGAATTGACTTTTTCCGGACACTTTAAAGGAGACTCTTTTAATTTGTGATACACGTCTCAGTCTAAATTACATTCACACTGGTGTTTTGGGAAGCCAAACAAATTAGAATATAATAATAATAATAACTACAATGACAGTAATAGGCTATAGCCATATATTGTAAAACAATTGCACTGTATAATAAATGAAAATGAATATTTCATAGGTATTTCATTTTTGTTTTACACTATAGTAGGGAAATTACAATACTTCTTTCCTAATTTCTACACTTGAAAGAGATTTTGAATTTGGACTGCAGTAACGTTACCCATTTAAACCGCTAGCTGTTAGCAATTTATACTGCACTTTTAATCTTTTGTTTGACGGACACGGCAGTAGAACTTTTATTTTGAAGGAAAACACCAGCTTCAGTGAAAACAAGCTTACAAAAACATGTCTCACTACAAGTGCTGTAATCATCTGCCACGAAAATAAAGCCTAACTGGTGGCTGTTGCATTCCCAAAAGCGCGCTAAACTCACAGCACGTCCAATAAACGAGTTCACTGCATTCATTCACTGTGAATCGAGCCGTGGAAAACACTGATCACGAGCTGATCGCCTCAACAGTGTGTGCGCTTCGCTTTGAAAGGTGTAGCGAAATCAGACTTGTTGAAGGGATTAAGCCATATTGTGCTTTTGGTTTTAGTTCATTTGACAGATACTGTGGCAAAGCATAATGGCCCAAAACACAACTTTAAAGATCTTTTATGTTAGAAAAAGAAGTTTAAATATATTTTAAAAACTACACTTTTTGCCTGGAAGACCTATCATTTCATATCGTCATGTGACCATAATAATATTGAGACAGTTTTGCTATCATTATATAATATTGTAACATTCCGATTTAATAATAATAATATTATCAATGTTGAACAGTTTTGCTGCTTAATATTTTTGTGGGAATCAGGATACTTTTTTAAGGGTTTATATTGATGAATAGAGTTTAAATGAACAGCATTTACAGTGTTTGAAATATAAATCTTTTGTAGTGTTATAAATGTCCTTAGTGTCACTTTTAATTTGATGCATCCTTGCTAAATAAAAGTATTAATTTCTTTTTTTTTAAAGAATGAATTCATTAAAAAAAGAAAAAAATTGCATTACCCGAGGCCACTGATCAGCTTTTCCCTTCTCATTGATATGGTTGCATTTGAGGAGGGGAAACTGACTGTGGACCAACCTTACATACACTCTGCCTTGGTCACCTGATAATGTCGAATATGCCATTTTTGCCTGTTCTTTTTCTCTGAGGAATCTTTGAGAGCCCTGTCTTCCCCTCTTGTGAAGCCTGTTGACTGAGAGCATGGCTGGTGCGTTCACATGCTTGAGAACTATAGAGGAGAACTCAGTATCGCTGTGGCCGGCCCAGCACTAACTGCTGTTGAGTGACACTAATGAGGGGAACAGGCATGCAGGAAAGGGAAGGAAACAAGCTCTTCTGGACATGGCCATTGACAAAACCCCTTTAAGATCTCACCACTCACTGCAATCTTTCCCAACCCCCCCCCACACCTCACCAGACTTCCCTTCTCAAAAAGACACATCTCTCAATTAGCATGGCTCGGAGAACATGATGCTTTGGTGCTTTTCCTTTGATTTGTTTTGATTAGCAGGATGTGAGGGATCTAATTGAATCCTGTTCTAGAGAGTATGGCAACACGTCTCGCATCAAGCCAAAACAACAGAGAATAGACTGAGACAGGGGTCAAGATACATTCTGCAGTTGCAAATTTGAATCTAAAGGTGTCTGTGGTTGAACTTGTTTTTATGTCAGATGTGCAGAAAGGATGAGGGTGCCAAATGTTAATATTTTTTGGTTTTTACAATTAGTGTAAGCACCTTTTACTGGGCATTTGTTGAAGGAAAAATCATTCATTTCATGCTTCCGTTCACATAATTTTCGCTCATACTTAATTTTTTTTAAAGACTTTCGAGCTCTATTTTGTACCCTTTTTCGTGGAAAATGGCAGCAAATATTTGTGTTGTTCTTCCTTCCTGATTTGTTCAGGCTCACTGCCTATTCAGAAGTAAACTGATACACACAGGCCTTTCACAAATGGCCTTAATCAATAGCAATTCACTTTGTTTTTCTTTTGTAACTGTATGAAAGTTAAGTAAAAAGTTCATTTTCTGTGTAGCTGCTGTTGTATACAGTGGCTTGGTGCCAGTTCTAAAAACACATGATTTTTCTTAGGTGATATTTCTCTCCCAGTCGCACTGTGACATTAACTGAGTAGAAAGAGTAGCAATAACACAAAGGGTGTTGTGTTCTGCCTCGCAGCTAAAGACAGTGTGAGCTGAACCAAATTTATTTTTTGACCCTTTCTAACACCAGTGCAAAACTTGCACTTGCAGATATTTTAAATTGTGTACAGTGACCACTAGGGGTGACCCCAAATAGTCAAAGATGGGAGGAGCCTGATTCGACTACCAATCTCAGTCAAATATTCGCAGAGGTGTTATAATCATGCCATTTTGGCTATATTTTGGGGTGCTCAAATGTCTGATTTCACATAGAACTACTGGTTTTCTCCCTAATATACAGCCTATTATGATAATGCTGCAAATAAGAATCTGAAAAGAAGAAGCTTTAAATATATATTTTAACGTGCGTGAATAAATCCAACCACCGCTATAGATTTAAGTTTAACTTTCCATAATCCGTGACCGACAGACGAGCATCTTGGCGGCAGGGATTTAAAACTTTAACAAGACTCAAAATGACACAGTGAAAGACTGGATTTTTCTGATCAGGTAGGGTACAAGTGATTTCAAAACATTTCAGACAGTTTATATACCGTATTGTCCCGAATATAAGACGATATTTTTTTCTTGGAAATACATCTGAAAAAACGCGGTCGTCTTATATTCAGGGTCTAGACTTTGACATGTCAATAATACACCCACAACACTAGGTGGCGCCAAATACGCATAAAACGAGTGTGCCATGAAATAGACACCGTTCACTTGTGTATTAGAGGCATTTTGTGCAGATAGCCTACAAGTCATATTAACGGTATGTTGTATAAATAACGAAGCGTATTCTATATGAGATAAATGATAAGTTAAAGGGGTCATATGATGCTGCTAAAAAGAACATTATTTGGTGTATTTGGTGTAATGAAATGTGTTTATGCAGTTTAAAGTTAAAAAAAAACATTATTTTCCACATACTGTACATTATTGTTTCTCCTCTATGCCCCGCCTTTTTGAAACGCGTCGATTTTTACAAAACTAATCGGTCTGAAAAGCGAGGTGTGCTCTGATTGGCCAGCTATCCAATGCGTTGTGATTGGCCGAATACCTCAAGCGTGAGACGGAAATGTTACGCCCCTCACATACTGTTGATTCCGTGTCCGGCCAGAGCGACGAGACAAAAACATTAATACCCATTACAAACGAGGCATTTGTTGCATCCAGTGGGGACATAATTACGGATTATAATAACTTATACTGTCTTTTTACGCGTTGCGTTGCATCGCGCCGCGTAAACATAAAACCATGTCTGCATTTGTGATAAGAGAAATGACAAACAACAAGTGCTAACGTTAATCCACACTGCCCAAAACTCGCGTTTGAATCATCAGTGGCAAATCCTTTAAATGAAAACGTACTTACGTGAGTCAGAACTGCCGGCATTTTAGTCTAACGTAACTCTCCCAGGATCAGTAAACAGTCCTCCATAAAATGTGCCGGCAATCCACAGCACTAAGTTGATGTATTCCCTCAGCGACCAGCACAGATCAGCTCTAGGCATAACGAAGCGGATATCGTCCTCTTTTGGAAGACCAAACAAAGTAGTTTCGCTTTCACAACGAAAAACACAGCAGCCTAGCATGAGCGAAAGCCCCGGCTTACCGTGAGCTGAGGCCGGGCAAGAGTGAGCTGAGGCGGCAGGGTCGAGAACGGCGGTCCCGGCAAAGGAGCGGTGAAAACGGTGAAAGCCAATCCGGCGATCCACAGCACTAAGTTGATGTATTCCCTCAGCGACCAGCACAGATCAGCTCTAGGCATGACGAAGCGGATATCGTCCTCTTTTGGAAGACCAAACAAAGTAGCTTCGCTTTCACAACGAAGCACACAGCGTCTTCAGGACATGGCGGCAGCGGCAACAATACTACAGTGAGAATAAAAGTTACGCCTTCTTTCTTTGCGTGAACATTTGGGCGGCGTTATGCAAATCTTCCCACATAGTGACGTAGACATGTGGGGGCGTGTTCGAACGAGCCATTTTAGGTAGGTGTGGCTAACTCTTAACTTTTATAAAGAATATCTCTTTGGATTTGAGACTTTAGTCTTTGCAACTTTACAGATCTTCTTTATGCACCAAGAGCTTGTAACACTCCAAAGAGAAAGGAAAAAATAAAATCGCATCATATGACCCCTTTAAAAAAAA
>NW_015635083.1:754800-758375 GCF_001515625.1 Sinocyclocheilus rhinocerous
ACGAAGCGGATATCGTTCTCTTTTGGAAGGCCAAACAAAGTAGTTTCGCTTTCACAACGAAAAACACAGCGGCCTAGCGTGAGCGAAAGCCCCGGCTTAGCCTGAGCTGAAGCCGGGCAAGAGTGAGCTGAGGCGGCGGGGTCGAGAACGGCGGTCCCGGCGAAGGAGTGGTGAAAACGGTGAAAGCCGATCCGGCGATCCACAGCGTGAAGTTGATGTATTTCCTTCGCGACCAGCACGGATCAGCTCTAGGCATGTCGGAGCGGATATCGTCCTCTTTTGGAAGATCAAACAAAGTAGTTTCGCTTTCACAACGAAACACACAGCGTCTCGACATGGCGGCATCAATACTACAGCGAGAATAAAAGTTATGCTTTCTTTCTTTGCGTGAACATTTGGGTGGCGTTATGCAAATCTTCCCACATAGTGAGGTAGATATGTGGGGGCGTGTTCGAACGAGCCGTTTTAGGTAGGTGTGGCTAACTCTTAACTTTTATAAAGAATATCTCTTTGGATTTGAGACTTTAGTCTTTACAACTTTACAGATCTTCTTTATGCACCAAGAGCTTGTAACACTCTAAAGAGAAAGGAATGACCCCTTTAAATCCCATTGATTAAAAACCTAATATCAAATGCTTCATTCTACTGGTCATCAGCATGCGCAGCTCAAAACAGAAATGCAGAACATTGTCATATACATAACGTTATAATGAGAGCACTATTGTAAAAAATGTTGTGAATTCTTAGGGTTTCGCTGACGTTTAATGTTAACTATCTTTTAATCAAAACATAAAACATTATTTACCCCGTTTGTATCGGCAAGGCGTCCGTTACACATTTTCCCTGTGTGTTAATGTCAGTATTTATAACTGTTGAATGCCTGACTTGACTCTTGGTAATGTATTTTGCCCCCGCCCCCAAACATATGATTCGACTATCAGTCGACTATTCATTGGTTTCAGTCACGTGACTTTTTTTGTTGTGGCCACCATCTTTAGGACCTTGCGTAGCCTCTCCTTGGTGATCGGAAACCAAAATAACACTTCACCAACAACGGAAAACATATTATTTAAAAAAAATAAATAGATACTTTAGGATTAGATCCTTATTTACTGTCAAGCGAACTGCTGACTCCACTAAAGTCTAGTGAAAACTTACCAATTTGACGTTTGCTGATAGGCTAATGTACATCTACCTCATACACAATCCCTCTCCGTACACTCGGGCCATTTTCAGTTAAATTTTCACCTGCTAGAGACTTGTCCATCGGCCCGGATCCATCTGCCGCACCCGGCCTGAATGCCTGTGTACTCACTCTCAGATTCTGGGCCGAATCAACCGGACCAGATGCAACAGCCTTAACTTGCCGACAATGCCGCATCCAAGCCGGACTCGGCCTGTTGCGCTGCGCAGCACGCCAGACTTAGCCCAGTTTCATTTCTATATCTACTGTACTGTTCATTAATATTTCATTTAAAATTGACAACGTTACCTAGACAAAACGTTTAATTTCATTTTAATTATATAGATTATAATACATAAATAACATGACTTAACAAATCTATAAACATCTCATTATTATGAAAGCAATTTTAAATAAAACATTTAAAAGGTGTTTTGAAAAACACAATGGGAAATGGCAAAGTTTTGGAATTAAACATTTTGTACTTGGTAAAATAATTAAAATAATTATTACCTAACTGTTACCATGAATCATTTTTAAAGGTAATCAGTGAATACTGTTCTTGGCTGTTGCTCATTGTGGGTCATTGTGCAGCATGTCTTTCCACATCTTAGTCTAATAGTGTGTTTTTGTCAATAAAATAAAAAAATAAAATGGTTTGTTTTTAATCCGATTAATCGATTAATCGGAAAAATAAATAAAATGATAACAATAATAATCGACCAACTAATCAATTATCAAAATAATCGTTAGTTGCAGCCCTACTTGGGAGCTTTCATTTCTGCACCTGTAAAGAGCAAATAATGCACAAGTATTCCTAAAGGTCTAACTGAATGCACCAAACTGAATGAAATTAAATATACAGTAGTTAACATTTGAAGTGGATCAAAACATTTCTTCAAAGTTGTCCTAAAACCAAAACCATACCCGTTCTTGTCCTTGGACAACTTTGATGAACTTTTTTTGATCCACTACAAATGTTGACTACTGTATATATTGTATTAAAGCACATGTTGTTTGAAAGACTATTTACTTATTATTATTTACCCATTTAATTCTAGCACATTAAGTGGCTGTGTCTAGTATGATTGAAATTTCAAGTGTGTATCATCCTAATTAAAGGGATAGTTTACCCCAAAATGAAAATCATTAACTCCCTTTGTCGTCTACACTTGAAAAACCTGTTGGTTTTGATTACCAGAATTCTTCAAAGTACCTTCACAGCAAAATCCCCAGAGTTAAATCAACTCTGCTCAGAGTACATATTGTCCCAATCTACAGAGTGTTAAAGTAACACTGAAGCAGAGTTACCCGGTGAGCACCTGTACATATAAGTCTGCTTACATAGCGACTGTAAAAGCAGGACACAGCTACTGCAAATGATCTAAGACATATTGATGCATATAAATTTGATTGCAGTGCATTGTCATCGTAAAAATCACTGCAACTAGCTTAATATATTTAGTTAACTGAGATTATTTGAAAAGAACATTCTTCTATAGAATTATAATACTAATAGTACAAACAAATCCTCTTCACTCTAACATTCTTGAAGTAATTACATTCAGTTACATTCATAAAAATAAGAATGTGGAAACTAAAACTACAAACCTTTCTCCTTGTATGCGCTGGACCATCATCATCCTCCTCTTCTTCATCTGTTTATTTGCGGATCGGAGTGTTGTTCGTCAAAGTTTAGTGCAGCGTAAACATTCTAGACTCGCATAACTGTACTTAGATCAAAGATCCAAAACATATAGTTGATTTATTAGCTTTAGATGGAGCATAACTAAAGTTTTCTAAAATAATCAAATGTAAAAACGCATCTATGCTTACGAGAAATATTTAATCAAAAGAATCCCATACATCCACATCTCTTGGTAAAGAATCCATTGTGATTTGCTGTTATCACAGCCCAGAGCACAGCACAGCAGACTGACAGAATTGCAATTCGGTCCTACAAATGGCGGCCGCACCACTGTGTGACGTCACATGAAACCTATGAATCGGCAAGATTCGAAAATTCCGATGCGACTATGTAAATCCTTAGTTGGGGACACCCCTGGTGACCACCTGAGTGTCTGTCCCATTTGATTTCTGATTAGTTGGTCTCATTTCTCTTTTTATACGTGGTGTTTAGATTTTGTGTGTCAGGGTATATTGATGTCAAAAATACAGACAATGTTCCATCTATGTTACTGGATGACCTAATTCTGCTGATTTTTGGCGTTTTTATTAGAATTAGCGTTGGCCAATAAGTTTTTCTGTTAGACCCATTAATGTTGGAAGTGATACGTTTTTGTTGGTGCTAAGGAAACATGCAGAATTCTTTTAACTACTAGTGGTATCAAAGAACAGAATCAAAAAGAAATTGGTATCTAAATTAGAAATG
>NW_015635083.1:759275-763826 GCF_001515625.1 Sinocyclocheilus rhinocerous
TGCTCTAAGCTAACGCCTACGTGCCTGTATTGAATATGATTATGCATCGCTCCAGTAGAGTTATTGTAAGACAATTTGACATTACACAGTTTACACAAACCTTTTCAGTTTCCTTCTAATTCAAAATAATCTCACACCTTCTCGTCTTTCGCATGGTCATTTTTGAACTCGCCGCAACTGACACGAAGAAAACGCATGTGAGGTCTGAGGTAAAAATTTAGTTTCCGCCCAGATAAACTTTTACAAATAATGTATTATTTTTCAAACGTTTTATTTTAACTTGTTATTTAAAATGTTTTAAATGCAATGTTAAAATGATGGTAATGTGAATGATAAAATCCTGTTTTTCTTTTTCTTTTTTTTCTGTCGTGTAATCGACTATTGTTTTCAGTGTCGACTAGTAGGAGCTGTACCGTTTAGTCGACTAGATCCGCACATCCCTAATATATATATATTAGTTAAAAATGAAATTAATGAAAAAAATGAAAATAAAGGTAATTGTTTTGTTTTATTTTACTGTCTTTGAATTAAGTTCTGTAATTATCATATATATCATGGTTAAATCAGCATTCTTGTATTACATATTTACAAATTTAGTGCTGATCTCCCACAATGGATATTAATACCAGGTGTAAAAAGAGTGTTCTGATTGATTTGTCATTCCTTGCCTGTTCTTGTGCTTAGAAATCTGTAGATTTTGAGGCACAGATTGCACACATTGCTGACTTCATTACATTTGCTTTCTCAGCCCTTAGTTTTATTCGATTTTGATAAAAGTCTTGAAAAATAAGACAATATGGTATTACTTCAGGCCAGCTTTGACTTTGCCTTGGGCTGTCAGGCCTGGAAGCATGTCAACAGCGCAGACAGGTTATTACACTGACAAACTCCGTACGGAGCATCCCGGAGCTTTCATTTAGGGTTTCTCCCAGAGTGGAAGTCTGCCAAGTCTGCCAGAGCCCTTGTAGGAGCAGACAAACTTCCAAATCCGCCCAGTCGACGCTGTGGCGTGCTTCTCTTTGATGCTGTGGTTACCTGCCGTGTCCTATGCACAGTACTGATGTAGCACCGAGGCTATCAGCCCACACACTCCACCCTCTGACAGCCGAACTCTGTGCTGCTTTCTGCTAGCTCTCGCTGTCTTTCCCTGTCTGAGACCTCATACAAACCTGCCTGCTGCATGGAGGGTAGGAGATTTGCAGCTTTGCAACTGGTATGTAATCACTATCCGTTTTAACAGCCTGTTTATTGTGCTGTCTGTAGGGATGCACACATTTTGGCCAATATAGAAGAATCCATGTTAAAAATCTGTACTATTTTTGTTAAAAAAAAAAAAAATCACTGTAGTTTTTGTCAGTGTTATATCAATGTGGTAGTCTTTAGGTAATTTTTGTTATTGCAACATTGATTTGATTTAGATTTATAAGCATTTGATTTGATTTGGTTTGATCAGTCAAAATTTTGCTTAATTTTCTCTTAGTCATGCTACAACAATTATGCAAAATAGTTTTGTTAAAATATTTGCTATTTATTTAACAGATATATGTTGATACTTGACACCACTCTGTAGATTCCAAAAATGAACCTTTTTACCCAGACCTGATGGTATGATACCAATAAATTTAAATAAGTAACTAGTATCTGCTGATAACCAGTGTGGTCCCGTATATCATGCATTTCTAATTTTCCACCAGGAAAAGCATACTGCATGTTTTTGACCTTGATGCGCAGACTGCAGTCAAACCCATTTTTTCTCCCTGCATTGTTACTGCTTTGACTTGTCGGATATTGACATTTCTGACTCTGTGGAAGCTGTGCTCGCCTCGTTCACTGTCCGCTTCTCTCTGGGTGTTTGTGAAATGAGCAGTCTGTGCAATCAGCACAGTGCTGTTTGACTCGTTGAAGCTCCTCTGACCCGCCGTGTGTATGTCCTTGTTCAATGATTGTCCTTCAGTTCACTGCAGTGCTCAGCTCCTCTCCTCCACACAGCTCGGCCACTTATCTGACCAGGTGGCTGATATGTTTTCTTTTCTCTTTCTTTTCATTTCTCCCCTTTTTTCGCTCAGTTTTTAGCATCCTACTGCAAGGGCACCTTTTTTACATTCCTCTCAGGAACACTTAGATTGCCCTCTTTCGATGTCTTTTCGTCACTCTCCATCTTTTCCACACACATACACTGCACAAACCACTAGAATTTACAGGGATGACAAAATTTGTACCTTAGAGAATTGGTTATGTGTCAGGACATCAGATGGCAACCCAACACAATATCAAAATTGTTTATTATACAGCTGTAATGTTATTGAAATTAAGTGTCGATGTTGCCATGAACTACATAGGCCCTACAAATTGCGAAATTATTAACATTTAAAATTGCTCAATTGGAAAATGGACTATTTTGGTTTCTAAATGTCTCTGGAATTTCAATAGTTTCATGCTCAAGCCAGTAATTCACCACAAAACAGATTGTTTATTATACAGATGTAATGTTATTGAAATTAAGTGTCGATGTTGCCATGAACTACATAGGCCCTACAAATAGCGAAATTATTAACATTTAAAATTGCTCAATTGGAAAATGGACTATTTTGGTTTCTAAATGTCTCTGGAATTTCAATAGTTTCATGCTCAAGCCAGTAATTCACCACAAAACAGATTGTGGTCTGCTTAAATTAGTTTATCCTCTTTTGAGTGAACCTGTATAAAGTCATATTTCCTTTTGCCTTCTGTAATTTTGTTCATGGTTTTTGAGGATAAGGACTTGCCAAGAAACCGGTCCATGTTGATATTTGTGTAATTTGGCTAGTTTTTACCAAGTGACAGATATACTATCTGTACTATTTTTATTAGATGTACACCAATTTTTCCATTTTCTCCTTGCTTTTAAATATGTTTGTTACCATCTGAACTATGATTAAATATAGGGTTAGTTTAGTTTTATTATTTTTAATTAGCAATTGCTGACAACCCAGACTGGTGACCCTTTTTAGGAGTTTAAAACCAGTGCCATAGAGGACCTTAGTGAGGTCCCTATTTTGTTCTGCAAATGTACAAAAAGGTTAGGCGTGCTCCGATTGATTGGCTACCGATCACTATCGGTCGATAATCACTTTGGGATGTTTGATCGTCTCTATAAAGGCCGATCTAAAAAAATGGATCTAAAGCTGATGATGCGCCTGCCGTGAGAGATTTGGCATGACATGCAGTGGCACCGTCTCAGTCTCTGTCCGGCACGGGTGAAATAATTATAATGTTGAAGGGGAGGTACAATTCATATTTCTTCATAAAATAACTTATAAAGTAATTTGAAAACTTTCTGTGAGACATAATTTCACAAACAGCATGAGTGAATCACCATGCGCGCTCTCTCTTTCTCTCTCAAAATGCGCAAATGACTTCAAATCACATCGCGTCTGCACTTCACCTAACAGTGCACACTGCACAGTTGACACAAATTATCACTTGCACAATCGAGGCAGTGCCACGTCGTCACTAAAGTTTATAAATTGCATTTCTTTTTAATTCTTGCCATTGTTTAAACCATTTAGCGCTCGCGCGCTCTCCTGGAGACCGTGTGCTCATGCACACTCAAAGCGCACACAAATAACATCAGGTTTACATTACTCCGTTTGCAGTGTGTATGTGGTGCGTATTTTTTCCGCGCTCATGTTAATGAATTAAAGCGTTCACACTGCACACGGTTGCGGTCCAGCAGTTCGTTCCAGGAGCGGTGCGTCTGCAGCAGTGCAGAGATAGTTTCCGCTGCATGTGGTGAATTGAAGTAACAGCAAATTGTTTGTGGTAAATATGAACATGGATTGACACAAAATGTAGTAATTACACCATAAATGCATATCTATAGGCATTTCCTGGGTTTCTTCTGCGGGGCGTATTTGGAGTTTCTGCGCGAGAGCGCCCTCTGGCCTTCGGATGGAGTTTTACTGCTGATCACAGAACCGTGCTTCACTGAAAGATACACATGACAATCACAGCTTCTGCCTAATCGCGATTTATCGCCTTTGCGATTTAATTTCGATTAATCGTGCAGCCCTACTTTTAGATAAACAAGGCAATAATAGATGGCACTTGTAGAGGTAGTAAAACAAAGTTCTTTATGAACCGCAGGATTGCTTGTAATAAAGAATTAAATGCAAAAGAAAAGGCAGTAGAGCTGACTGTTTCTGTCAATGGTAAGTTTTAATTTAGAATGTTTGTGATAATGTAAGAAAAGTAGTTTAAATGTTTTGCCACTTGCTTGAGCAACTTAATATATCAATCTAGAAGTGCAAAAGTAAATGCAAAAGTAAAGAGCATTGAATAATGTGTTTCTTATATTTATTGCTTTTAAACACGTCTATGAAAAATTTATTTTGTCTATGAAATTGCACAATGAGAGTCCGTGCTGCTCCTGCACCACTTACATACCACACATGGACTGCATACGCACTGCAAACGGAGTATGTGCAAACCTGGTGTAACACTTCCTCACTTACAGCTCACGAAATAAGGCTTGTGCTGTGTGTAAGCTATTGTGCCACAATTGCACGATTG
>NW_015635083.1:763851-795686 GCF_001515625.1 Sinocyclocheilus rhinocerous
AATGTCAAAAAAAATGCCCGCCCCCCTCCACCCCTCAAATTAAAAAATCCCCTCTCACAAGATTCACCTAAGAGGGGAATTCATTTTCAAAAATGAAATTCAGGCCCTGAATACATGTCTAAAAATCGTGATTGGATCATCACTATAAATAATTCTACATGATAAAAAGAAGGCTTTAGAAAGATCGGTATCGGTGATCGTATCGGCAGATACTGCTTTTTGTGATCGGCCTAAAAAATCCTGATCGGAGCACCCCTAAAAAAGGTATTAATGTGCTCATCCGGATCTCTGTGGTTTGTCCCGCGTGGCAGGTCAGGGAAGCAGGAGCATCTATTAGCTGCAGTGTGTGTACGGCTGTCAGGCCCAGGCTTTTTTTATTGGCTCAGAATGTGACTAGTGACGGACACCCCCTTCAGAGGCGACGCCTCCTTCGGTTGCATTCTCTCCGCCCTCTGGTTAGCTGAAGCCTTTGCTACCGCATGATAAATCTGATGCTAAATTTAGAGGCCGTTTTCTCGCACAGAGAGAGAGATTACTGGCAAAGAGAGAGAGTGAAAGACAGAAAGTAAGAGAGTGTGTTTATGAGTGTTACAGGCTTGCTATCCACAACAAATCCATTTGCAAAGAGACAACGTGTGTTTTTTTTTCCCTCATGAGGGCTGTTGTTGTCACTGATTTTTCCATTGTGTGATTTATTTGCGGTTATTTTAACTGTGTATTGTTGCTTTATTTAGTTCACTTCTATTTAGGAGGACAGAATGTTGGCCAGGCCTTTATAATATGCATTTTTCCTTTGCAAATCCTGTCAGGGAGTTCAATTACACCTCGTCTTTTTTAAAAAGACAAAGTCAAAGAGACTTTTTGTAACTGATTTGATTTTTCACATGTGTCCTTTCAGTCGACTTTTGCTGTATATACGATTGAACTAACCTTTAATCTCTCATGCCCAGGTTTACTAAGCATTTTTTCTTTTACTTGTTTGTTTGGCAGTAGTAACGGTGCAGTTATATAACGGTGAACTTGCAAAAGGCTGGGCTGCATATGCAGACGCAATCCCTACTTCAGGATTTAGCTTATCCCGTTCACTACGCAAGTCCCTGAGAAACCACTTACCTTGATTTTCCACGCTACTGCTGTGGGATTTAATTTGATCTTTAAAAGCAGATGGCACACCAGCTACATCTAAGAACAAAACAAGTGCCATCTTCCTTTCATATTGACCAAAGACACAAATACACTTAGCTTTGCACGTAAGGCACTGCACGAATCGAAGCATCAAACAAAATTAGCCTTGAGCGCGACTGGTAAGCAACAGCTGTTAGCTTCAGCAGACGCACGCTAGGCTTTTGATGTAGCGAGAGAGGGTAAAGGGTAGGGTTTGGGTACCGTTCACATTTTAACCGGTATGGTACCGGTATCAGTACCTGAATTTCGGTGCCAGTACCTTTTTCGGTATTTTACACTCGGTATAATTACAAAAACATTTATTTCAGTGAAAAAATAAGTCCAAAAGTCTCAATTTCAACATTTTGAACAATAGACTACAAACTTTATACACCGGTTCACCGGTTCTTTTACGTCATCACATAATGACGTCAGTTCTATCATCCCGGCAAATTAAAATACATTCAAACACATTCAAATAAAGTAATTCGTAATCATAACTTATGATAAATAGTAATAACCGTCGTCATCATCATCTTGGATAAGTTTCTTACATTTACGTTTTGCAAAAGCACCCAATACTGGCACTGATGTCAGATATGAAGAAAGTGAAGTCTTCATCAACTTTTTACAGAAACCGTAACAGAACCTTAACTGTACAGAAATCCAGCTCATAAAGCTTATAATATAACGTGCATACACAGTAGTAAATAGTAATATTCATTTACATGTTTTGACTGAACAGTTGTTGCATGTTCATCATGTTAAAATGTTGTTTAATATAGTTGCATTTGCACTTTCCAGTAAGTTTTATCTGTTAAATAAACTTCATTCCGTCAAATTCGCCCCCTCATTCAAGTCCTCGGTTCACTCGCGCTCATAATATCAGCACAGCATCAGTTTTAGCTTCACGCATGCTCCGTATCTCCAGCTCATCGGTTCTCAGTATGTCGAACATGTCCGAAAGAAACGGTTCTCGAACGTGTCCGAAATGTCGAACGTGTCTGAAAGAAACAGTGTAACTTCAGTGTACTGGTGATTCGAGAACTGTTGACTCGAGACCCACTGTACCGTTCGGTACTACACACATGCTCAATTTCCAGCTCATCGGTTCTCAATATATCAAACGTGTCGGAAAGAAACGGTTCTCGAACGTGTCCGAAAGAAACGGTTCTCGGTAGAGATGCACTTGATTGACCGGCCAGTGATCGGAATCGGACGATTTTTCACATGACCGGCCCGGATCGTTGACCGGCTGGTCAGTCTCACATCTTGGCGATGCCGAGCCGATCCTTTTATTGCCAGCGGCGCCGGCATTGACGTCACAGCCACACGCACACTCACAGTCGCGTGTAAACATGTCGTTTCGCGTGAAAATGATTCTAATTTTAATTGCATTCAGTGTAAATGGCAACTGATATCGTGCCAGATGAGGCTTGCACAGCCTGAGTGAGTGTGTGAGAGAGACAGCACAAAATAATTTTTGCATTGAAATTTGCATAGATTTTTGTTTGTATATGCTGTCAATTATAGTTCTTAGAAAGAAAATCGGAATCGGCAAAAAGTACCGTTCGTTCGGTAGTACACGCATGCTCAGTATATCTGTTCGTGCTCATCGGTTCTCTCAGTCTGCACAGCTTGTTTCAGTGCTGCTGGAGTTACAGGAGTAATGAATACTCCGGGATATTGGTTTATTTCGAGTCGTAGGACTGTAAGGCATGTCTGAAAGTGAGAAACTTTAGAAAATTGTGGATCAGTGCCGACTCGAGATGCGAACTGTACGATTCAGTCCAATTTGGTGAACCGGTTCGACCAAACCATATGGCCCTAGAAATGTAACCACACTTCAGAACATTTTGGCTTGCCCTGTGTGTTGTTTGAACGAGTTGCAGGGGTGACATCACGTCACAGGGTCTCTCTTTCTCTCTCTGTAGCGTATGCGCCCAGATGCGTTCTCCGGTACCGAAATTTGGCACCGATTGATTTAACGTGAATCGGTACTCTGTACTCTGTAGTACCGACGCAATTCGGTCGGTACCCGTAAAAGTACCGAGTTCGGTACCCAACCCCTAGTAAAGGGCAATGCTGGGTCTCTCTGAAGTATGCAGGGAGAAGGGAACTTGCTGGGGACGTTTTTCTAATGCTGATACAGCTGAAACAACAGGAGGGACAGTGCGCTTGAGAGGACTGACCTGCTTTACTCCCCTGTCGCTACACCGACGCCAAAACAAACTTGCACCTTTTCAAGACTCAGTCAGTGTGCTGTGCTCTAATTCACAGGTGTCTCGGCTGACCTATTTAATATCATGCTGTGCACGGCCACAGTTGTTTCAAGGGATTGTTCACCCAAAAATTAAAATCTGTCATCATTTGCTCACCATATGGTTTTTCTAAAGCTGCATTACTGTCTTTTTTGCAACACAAAAGGAGTCATCTTGAATATATGTTTATGTATATTTGATGAAAAATACAGTAAAACAGTAACATTTGTGAAATATTATTGCTATTTAAAATAACACTTTTGCCCCCTTTTAATGTGTTTTAAAATAGAATTTATTTCTGTAATGGCAAAGCTGACTTTTCAGCAATTATTCCAGTCTTCAGTGCCACATGATCCTTTAGAAATCATAATACGCTGATTTAGTGCTCTAGAAACATTTATCATCAATGTTGAAAATACTTTCTTGAAAACTGATGCATTTTTTTTTCATGATTCTTTATATAATGTTCAAAAGAACAGCATTTTTTTTTTTAAATAAAAATCTTTTGTAACATTATAAAAGTATTTATTATCACTTTTAACCCATTTAATGCATCCTTGCTAAAAAAAAACCTTACTGACCCCAAACTTTTGAATGGTAGTGTATTAAATATAAATAACTTTATATTTACAATTAATACTGCCACTGATGACAAGTTCATTTTCGACTGGAAGAATGATGTCGCACCTTTATGGCAGTGATGTTTTTGATCGCTGAGGTTTTTGCCCCACATGGCTTCGAATATGATGAGCTATTTTATTTGACACTAGCAGAGCTCAAACAATCCCTTATTCAGCAGCAGATTTTTATTTGGAATTCTCAGCCCAACTGTCATCACATTTTCCTCGCGGTTTTTAAAATAAATCTCCTGTAGGCCCTCTCCTCTGGTGAACTTACTGAGGCCCATTAGGAGTGTCTCCCTGTTGGAGTTGCAAATGGTGCAGGCTTTTATTTTTGGCCCTGTCCTGGCTGATGTGTTCTGTTCTGAGACTGCTAGCTCTAAGGTATTGATAGGACTCTCTCTCTCTCTCTCTCTCTCTCTCTCTTTCACTTGCGCTCCAAAACACAACAACACATACATACTCACACATTAATTTGTGTTATAGACAAATATGGGAGGGCATTGATTTAATCAGAATTTTTTTCTTCACTAATTTTGTATTTGGATTTAAACATTACAAACAGTGTAATAATACATAGCCAAATAAAACAGTTAGTCAAATATAAGCATCATACTTGAGCACTTTAAATGACGAATTTTATGAATCATAGATGTTGTGAATGACAATGTAGACACTTGTGTATGGTCATAATAGCTCAAATTTAGTGCTGTGGCACAAAGGGCAGAGTGTTGTGCTTTCCAGCAGCACTAATTACTCAAAGACCCTGATGCAGTGATACAATAAATCACAATCATTTATCTGTGGCTAGTGTCTGTGATGAATAATTAAGCTAGTTATTAGTAAAATGAACAGCACATTAATTACCCATAGGCCTCCGTCGTTAAAGGTTGCGTCTCGCTGAATATGCAGGCAGCTCTTGGGTGGCGGTTTCTTTGGTATTGTCTGGAGCTCATGTTCTAGGCTTCGGGTCTTTAACCTCCTCGGTTAGAGTTCACAGTGAAACGTGCGGCTTGTTGGTAATCGACAGAATAATTGGCAATCAATTATGAATGAAACAGAGCCTCTGAACATAGGCCTGCCCATCTCTACATCAAATTTAAATTATCAATCACAAGCAGCCGTGAAAGTCCAGTGGAAATCTCTGATATGTTTCGCAGGGTAGCTGACCCTGCAGTGCTTGGGGTCTCAGAGATTCATGACTCCGTTTCACCTTGTGATGACCTGCTGTCAGACCATCTTAACAATAAATGGTTAATTAAGTCAAGCTTGTTTCTGACAGCTCTGTACCTCATACAAACCCTCTGCTGCCGACCTCATGCAAAATTAAATCAAATAAGGTGTTTTGTGGCTTGTAGTCCATTCCTGTTATCTTGGTATCAAATCTGTTACAGGCTGATATAAGAGATTTTTTTTTTTTGTATCAGTCGATGGATGTTTGAATGTTTAATTGTGCATGCACATTTCCTCTAAATTTACCATTTATTTATTTATGCAGATGTGTAGTCATGCTGCATTTTTAACTAAGAGCTTTTGGATGTTTAAATGATGAAGGTGCTTTGATATGTCCTACCCCAGCTTCCTGAATGGAAGTATGTCAACACAAGAATTGTATATAATACAGACTGTTTTTACCCAAGCTTTCAAATGCCAGAATTATTATTTTTTCTCTTTTGCCTGTTGGTAGAGACGCACCTACATCCATAAGCCTGAAATGCCGAAACAAAAAAGCAGTTAATAATGTAATATAGGAGGAGAACTGAACGTGATAGAGGGGTCTGCTCACTTCTTTGCCAGTTCTCTGGCCCTGGAGGTGTACAATATCAACTCCCTGCAGTGCACATGGGTCATGTGACCCTGGTTGCTACGTTACTGTGTTCGACTGCAGGTATACTCCCCTAATGGGAAGACCCTTGGAGCAGATAAGTGCCGCATCAAGTCAGTTAACAATCAAAGCTGGATCCCGAGAATATCAGCCAAGGTCTGAAATCACAAAGTCTGAATGCGGAGGATACGCTTAATAGTGTTAAATGTGAGAAGGAATGGCGAATGTACACTTGGCTCAAGTCAGAGTGGTTTCTTAAATAATAACATCATTAAAGGAATCGCATCACCATTCTAAAGCAATCATAAGAGCCGTTTTAGCTCCTAGTAATGCTGAGATATGACACCCATACCGGGAAGTCCTCGTTGGATGGTCAATGCATTGTGTGTAATGGGAAAGTTATGAGGATAAATGTCTGTGGAAGAGTGGGTTAGTGCAGGAGAATATAGATATAATGTTCCCACTGACCATACAGCTCGGGTGTAAATGTCTGCTTGAGAGCAGTTATCCATCCATCCATTCTTCTGGCACACGCTTAACCACAGCTTCGCTGTTGAGTTGAGGGCAGCTGATGCCATTAGCCTGGGGCGCTCTGATCACTGACATAGGTGAATAATTACAACTAATGGATTTTTACCTTCAGGGTTCGACATGTTTGGTAACAATAGACAGAGTAAATGGTTAGATGGAAGAGTGAGGAGCTTGGATTGTGCTTTCTTAAATGGTCAGTGTTGGCCAGTTCATTGAGTTCATTGATGCAGCAAAAGCAGTGAGTTTTGCAAAATGCTTTGCATGCAATGGAAATTGGGTGCATACTACTAAGTAAACACGCTATTTTTGGACTGGGACCTTAAATCTGCTGGTCTCAGATCAGGAACCACTAATAGCTGCAGGATAATAATACCATTTAGGCTGCATGTACCCAGTATTATGTGCATTTCATTAATTTGATCTGATTATTTTTTCTGCTAGTTTACTCCAACTTCCGATTTTAAAAAAAATTTATTTTTTTAATTAAATTATTTTTTCTGAAAATCTGTTACATATTAACTTTAAAACCAACTGGCTAAAGATGCAGAATTCAGTTTCTTTGGTTGTTAAAATGAGTTCTCAAAACTATCTCTGCGCAACTTTTTCCAAATGTTATTTTATTTACAAAAATAATGATTTTTGTACTTTAATGAATTTTATTAATTTGATTTATTTTAATAACTTCTGATGATCTAAAAATGCAAAATTAAATAGTTTTGGATATAATTTTTATTGTAAACAAAGATTGTGATGCAGCATGTTTATTTTTGGGCAGATTATGTCGTAGTTACGTCATTATTCTTTATTTGTGGCACAGGAGTCGGAATGTAAGAAACCCAACTAAAACTTCCGTATTCATGCTTGTTGGATGATTTTGCAGTGTTATCATCACAGTGCATCGATTTGTGTCTTCATCCGTACTCCTCTCTCAATTCTTAGAGATCCCTGCTGTGCCAGTGCTCCCCACAGCTATGGCCCCCTCTGCCCTGCAGTAGATTTGGGCCTGCTGGCCCTCTCTTAATGGCTGTGAGCAGTAGGGGAGATGGGCCGCTCAGGGAGCACTTGTTTGTTGATTGGCGACAGCAGTGCAGCCATTGTTTCCACAGCTGCCTCGGTCGAGGTTTCAGTGTTCTTGATTCGACCTTCGGGAGTCAGGGCCGTTTGATGCGTCCTCAAATGTAGACATGGCCAGGCCGAATACGGCCTGCTATTTTTTATTACTCGCTGTGGACAGCATGGCCAAAATCTTCCATCATGATATGATCGTAGTCTATATATAGTCTTGTAATACCTATTTTTCTATAATATAGTGGCTTAAATAATTGTATTTATTGAAACTTGATGGATGCAATCAAAAGATAAGATCATTCTTAACAAATAAATAAGTCTGGCATCGGTGCAAAAACAGCTTCACATTATGTAAGCACTGAGTTGAAAACAACATTCATGGTGGTAATACATTGAATATTACTTCATGCCATGTTTGAAGCCATACTGTTGAATTCTGATTTAATGCTGCAAATTGAGATGAACAAAGTAAAACTGAGTGCGTTTCTTAATGCAGTGCGTCAAAACTAAATTGCTTCCATTATAAACAATGAATATATAATGGAAGTGCTCGGTTTGCTTGTCAGATTTTTTTAAAAGTTGCATCACAGATATAACGCAGTAAAAAAAATAAATGCTTCAGCAGAATCTCTACCATTGCACATTGTTCAGTCATACCACCCAGGCACTTTTTATTCTGGAGACTTGAAAATATTACTCTTGTACATTTTGCTTTGAGAGATGCATGTAATCCAGTGCACCGGTGCTGGAGAAATGTGGTTTACTGTACGTGCTGCTGGGGTGGATGTAGTTTGGAGGCTTTTTACAGCCCAAATTCCAGTTCAGAACTCTTCCGTTTTGAACAGAGCAAACAAACAACAGCTTGCTATCCTGATTCAGGCCTAAATTGGAAAACAACCAAGTTCAGTTGTGCTTGTTCTATTGAAGTAAACACCCTGCTGAGTGCTCCTGACTGAACCTGAAAGTTTAGGAACTCTCATCTCCTCCATCAACCATTGCTTTGTGTTTGATCAAACCTTGAAAAGCTACAATGAATGTACAGTTTCAAAATGAATTCGTATTCTGCAATTCGGCCCGAAAGCATTTGAGAGTTTTAATTTTTTCAACCACAATAAAGCTACCGCGAAACCTCATCTCTAAACGAACGCTTGTGCATTTTTCTGCAGTTTTATCAAACAGGAAATTCCCATCTCACCCCTGCATCTGTCTTTTTTGTGTTTTTACAGCTCCAGTTCTCATGCCGTTCCGCAGCACATGCCGCACGTCTTCCCAAATCCCAGCTCTTAGCCGCCTGCCGTGAAAACCACTCTCAAAGTCCCGTCCCTTCCCTCACACAAGCTTTTATTTGAACATGCTTTTACCATTCATCAGAGTGCGAAGCCAGAGATCACAGCCTCTCTCTGAGGACAGGACATAAAGGGGAAGTTTACTTGGGGAACATCAGCAGATAAAAAAAGAAAGGGAAAAGTAGACACCAACACTTGAACTTATGATTGGCACCTTTGACGAGGTCTGAGTCGAGTTGACGGTGTGCATCCATAACCATAAAAAGATATTGAACGGTTGATGTTTATGAGCGCATAGCTCAGAGAGGCAGCTGTCCTCAGAGTTGCACCGTTGAGTAACGCAGCAAAGATTAATAGCCTGCGATAGACAGTAAATGATACTTGATTTATGGCTCATTATATACGCTGCTGTGCGGCTCATAGAATTACATACTGGGCTTTTAATACCGCCGTGTCTATCAAAAGAGCCAGGCTTATGAATACTGGAGCTGAGAAATTATACTTTAATAATTAACATAGAAAGACCACCGCTTTATAAACCGATCTTGCCGTTAATTTGGCCCACCTGTGGTTCTGTCGCAGACAGGGTTACTGGCAGTCGAGGGACGGTTTGCAAGAGATTACAGGGGAGTGATAAACTAAATAAAGGTGGTGTATTTTCCTGTTGTATTAATAAATGGAGGCTGACAGGGTCTTAGTCACACCGCCATTTATGTGGCACCAAAATAGAGGAAACAAATTTTATTACAGGACACATTTTAAGATATCAATGAAAATTTTTTTTCTTTTTTTTTTTTCTAGGGAAGTAGTTTATTTCTCATGGGCGATTATATTTGTTCGACTGTGTTTTTTATGTGTGCAATAAATGTCCTCAAAATTCATTGATGCATGAATTGCAACATAACCATGTAACTGATGCAAACGCTTGAAAAGAGATAAAAATTATGTAAAATGATCAAGTTTCTGGTATTAATCACCCACTCTCATTATAAAAATTGCGGTCAACATCGAATCTTCAGCCCTCGAAGAGCCTGAGCCTGTCCTTCTTGTCTCAGCAGTCTATTTTAAGAAGGCCCTTGTTGTGAAGCAACACTCTCCCTGATGTATCCTTTTGTTCACAACCAGTCATTACTGCCACTGTCACCCTCTGAGAGCTGTTCCCTCCCTCCATGCCAGGGTTAAGGGCTAGACTACTTTTGACCCACAGAGCGTGTGCTCACAATGGGTGATAGGTGATGATCTCAAACTGGCGGCAGACCATTTTCACTGGTTGCTATCTCACCCTTGAAATGTGAAATCTCTCATCTCACCTCCTTTTTTTAAGGTGTTCTTTGCCCAAGCTCTAGTGATTCCTGAAATCTGTATCTAGGGCTTCAGGTAGGGCTGTAAATCCCTCCTCCTTGTGGTCCTACTCCTAGTGCTTTTTTCTGGAGGCTGTAAAGATGTGTGAGGGTTTAGCAGAGATGATGGCTAAGTGATGTGGGGTGTACTGAGATCCGTGAACTTGGCTGTTCCTTCTTTTTCCGTTTTTTTTTTAACCCATAATTATTAATTTCTAAATAATTTTAGGATACATCGTCTAAAGCTTATGCAAACATCTCTTATATTATATTATATTATATTATATTATATTTATTATAAAAATTGGGGTATTTTTAAAGTAAATTAGTATTTAGAAAGTAAAAAGAATGCATTCAATTGATCAAAAGTGACAGTGATGACATTTACTGTTTCAAAAGATTTCTTTTTCAAATAAATGCTGTTCTTTTGAACTTTCTATTCATAAAAGAATCCTGTAGAATTTTAAAAGTCTGTCATAGTTTCCAACTGTTTGTAACATTGATAATAATAAGAAATCTTTCTTGAGCATCAAATCAGGAAGGATCATGTGACACTGAAGCCTGGAGTAATGACTGCAGAAAATTCAGTCTTGCCATCACAGGAATAAATTATAAATATATTAAAATATAAAACTTTAACTGTATTTTTGATCAAATAACTGCAGAAAAAAGTATATATCAACCCTAAGGTTTTGATTTTGTAGTTTATATTATATTATTGTTTTTATGTGAAAAACAGTTCCTTGATTTTTAATTTGATCTTTTACTGTGCTGTAGTTCTTAAATGCTTGGAAACCCATTTGGAAAATAAAAAACTGAGCTAGTAAGAATCCAAGTCATTTTGCAACACAAGCTGCTAATTCGCCTGTTTACTCTGCCTTGATTTGGATGACTCTCAGCTATTGTCTGTCTCTCATTTTTGACATTTAGTGGGTGCTTGATAGCTTTTCTTTTCCACTTCCTTTGGATGTGGTGACTGAGAGGAAGGCTCCCTCCTGTGCTTCTGGCTGATCTCTTTGTCTCTTTTTCTCTCTCTCATGCTGTTAGTGGAATCAAGGGCAATGCCACAGATGAGGAGGAGACATGCTAAAAGTAGCCACCACTGATCACTGAGAGTGAAAGTGGAGTACCCCCCACGCACCTTTAATCTCACTCACTTGTTCTCTCTCCCCCTACCCGTAACTCTCTCTCTCTCTCTCTCTCTCTCTCTCTCTCTCTCTCTCTCCTCTGACTTTGATTACAGGTCTCCAGTAGTCACAGAGCATGCGGTGAAGACCAGGTCTGCAATGTGCTGCACTTCTTTTCTGCTGGAAAATCCAGTTTAAACTAGTAGCTGTGTGCAAGCTGGTCATTAGCTAGTTGAAGTTGGTCATTATGGTAGTCCAAGCTGGTCATAAGCTGGTTAACCAGCTACCTAGATGGTCTGGAACAGCTAGAATCCAGCTACTAGTTAAGGCTAGATTTCCCCATAGGACTGTCTCCCAATTCTCTTCCTGTGACTCTTCGGTCTAACCACACATCCTGAGGGACACAAGCCTCTACAGCCTTAAACTAGAGAAGACTAGGTGTTTGTCCAAGCCACGAGCATCGCTTTAGCCAGACTTAAAAAATGCAGCCTCTCTCGGTTGGTATTTTTTGGCCTTTATTGCCCGACAAACAATAGCTGACCTCTTTAAAAGGATTTACAATGCAGCCTTCGACTTTGTACTTACAAGTAGAGGATAGAGAAAGGACCGTTTTAATCAGGCTGTCCTTTTTTATGATTGTTTTATTTAGCATTTTTTAAGCAGGTCATTATTTAATTTGTCCTTGTCTTGGACTGGGTTTGTGGCTAATCAGCGAGTTGTCCATGGTGCTCTTCAAATTTATTCTCCTCAGCAGTGCACAGGCATTTTTCACGTTAAGTAAAATGCTAATGTGGAAAAGTAAAATGAGAGATTGTAGGGCTGTCGTATTCCGCCAGTCCATTATCATTAGGTTGGAATGCTTTTCGATTTTCTCTGTCAGTTCATTTAGTTCTGCATAATAACAAATAGACAGTCTTTCCTGTGATTCCACAACAGCGGCGCTACTTCAAAAACAGCTGGGGGAAGATTTACAACCTATGTTTACCAGTTACATTATGCTTTCCCTTTCACCTATTACTTTGTCTGAGTTTCAATGGCAAAAAGATGCCAACAGAATGGATCTCGAACAAATTGTACCCGTTCATTCGACAGCTAAAGGTGAGAGAGAGTGCGGTGACAGCTCATGATTTATTCAGTAATTGTCAGTGTTATTTATTTAAACTGTCGTAGCATTACCTCAAGTCACAGGATTTGCTATGTGAACATTGCAGCTAACTGTAAAGTTGTCTGTCAGTGTTATGTGTCTGACGATGCGACTCCTCCTCCAATCAGTGTTTCAGTGCATTTTGACAAACCGCTGCCAAAGATCGCGGAGCTCCCCCATAGAGCTACCTTCATTTTCCAGTCTACAAAATATACTTTCCAGTTCAATTGACATTGCCTTAAATGGCTCTTCTCAGCCAGTTAAAGCCGTCCGCTGATGCTGCCTGAGTGATTGGCCTGTTTCTCGATTTTCTTCACCAGAAATCAAGCAACATTTACTATTTACTGCTCTGAATAGATCTTTGTCCTTCAAGAAAAATGAAGTGTAAACATAAATGAGTTTCATGGAATAAGCAAAGGAAAATTTTTAATTTCAGCATGAATTTAAAATTCACCCTATTTCCTTTTTTAAACTAAATATAGCTTGTATGTTTATACTTGAAACACGCTATTGTTCACTTTTTTTAAATTAAGTCCTTTTTTCAGCATGGATGCATTAAATTCAAAAGATCAAAAGTGATAGCAAAGACTATTCATCAAGAATCCTGGAAATGCATCAGTTTCCACAAAAGTATTAAGTGGCATAAGTGTTTTCAACTTTGATAAAAAATAATAAATGCTTCTTGAGCACCAAATCAGCATATTAGAATGATTTCTGAAGGATCATGTGACATTAAAGACTGGAGTGATAGCATTTCAAAATCTATTAAAATAGAAAACGTAATAATATTTTGTAATAATATTTCAGTTTTTTTTTACTGTATTTTTGAATCTAATAAATCCAGCCTTTTTCATAATCCATTCAATTCCCAAATGTGCCCCTTTTTTCAGTTGAATATTATTTTTTAAACGTATAAATACGCCTGGCTGCACAGTATGATCTCTAACGTTCATGAAGGTTTTAGGTTTATGACTGTTGGTGTGAGAATGAGTGTAGTGCTGTGACCAGCAGGTGAAATGAAGCCGCCCGGAGGCTTGCAGTGAACTTAGTAGCTGTCTTTGCTGTTGTGCTTGTTAGCCTCCTCCACGCCTGTAAGCCGGAAGTCTGCTATAAAGGAGTTAATTGAACACAGCTTTGCTGTAGTCACATTAAAACCCAGGAGGGAGCGAATGGGGCGAGAGCAGGCAGAGGGAGTCTAGAAGTTTTGGCTAGCTCATTCAAAATGGCTGCTGTCTTACTCATGACAACCCGAGGTAGAGCTTTCCACTTTTCGCAGTAGCAATTATGTCTTTGTCAACCCGCGTTATATTGGTGGGTGCCCAATTCTAGTTAGTCTTCCTGTTTGCATGTCTAAATGGAAGGCGGCAGGAGAGGCTCTGGAGATTTCAGCTTGTATTTTAGCTAAGCAATTCCTGTTAGTCCTATAGCACTCACTCGCACATCTCCTTCTCAAAATCAATGTCCACAAGGCACCTGTGCCATTTATCCATATTGAAGCATCAATACTCCTCTGTGCCTGCTTAGCATCTGATCTGGTCCGTGCCTGCTTGGCAGCTCTCTCAGTGTCTTCGTGAGATTAAAATGGGGATCATGTTTGAGTTCGCTTCAGCAGGGAGGAGACTCCAAGTGACCTGTTTCACCCTTCTCAGGCAGTTATGAACTCGATTTTACATGGCTCCATCTAAACTGATGATAGGTTTGCCCTCTCCTATAACACATAAAGTGTGAGGCTTTTAAATGGTGAACAACAAATTCTTCTTTCAGGGGATGTTATGATGTTGATTCATTCTGGTGTGGTTCTTGTAGTGTAGACATTTAATAAAAGACCTTTGTCGGGGTAGACACAAAATTTAATTTGACGGGAATGAAAACAAGGCTCTGAGGGATAGAAGTACAGTTCACTATGTCATAAGTTCACTATGTCATAATGTTGTGTACACAGTTGTCAATCATTCAACTTGATGAAACTTTGAAAATGCAATACATCATGCATTTTTAGTGGATGGGAGTCAGTGTCTGGAAAACATTGGTTGTAAAGATTAGATGTGACAAAGGATCTTTCTTAGTCAGCGTTTACAACCCATTTTACTTCAGGATATTCAGCAAGTTTGGGATACAGTGCGTCTATATATATATTTATATGGATATAAATATTCACAAGTAAAGTAACTTATTGTTTGGATAATTAATTAACCTTTTAAATGTGTTGTCTGAAAACTGCATTGCCCAAAACCGATGAAAATACATTTGCAACCATTTAGATCACCAAGGAACGTTGCATAAAAATGACGACATGAATAATGCAATAGTTAAGATGATAATAATAATAATTTTATTTTTAATTATTTTTAATTATTTACACATACTGTGTATTGTGCTCTTTTAGTGTTCTAATAATAATTTTATTTTTTTTGTCAAATCAGAAATAAAATAATTAAATGGTTTCTGCATATTGGTTATTGGATAATAAAATAAAAATCATTTGTATTGGTCAAAAAAAAAAAAGATATTTGAGGGCAATCTCAATAAAATATGGGTTTGGACTTGACTTTTTCCATCTTAAATTGATTGGATTGTGAAAAGTGGTGTCTATATGACAGGAAAGTTAAACCAAAAATGTAAGAAAGTAAATTAGTTTTATTTTCATTTTGACTTGTGATAAAATAAGCATACAACTTTCATGGAAAACTTGCATGAGTTTAGCATACTGTATCCATCTGTAACACTAGCACAACCGCTGAGTAACACGGGTAGAATTTAGAATGGTGATAACTGAGCTTCCCTTAGGTTAGGCTCCCCGCTATGCACTCTCAGCGACTGTAATTGCCGAGGTGATGTTAAAAGCAGCGAACAGCTTCCGCCAGGGCTATCCTGGCAGCGATGTTGAGGAGCAGCAGGCGTAGTCCTGATCCAGCAGCAGCAGCTGTTGAGAGAGAAGATGAAGGCGGGCGAGCGAGCCATCCACAGGTGCAGTGTGTTAGACGCTTCACAGACAGCTTGCGTTTGTTTTTGCTGTTGTTTTAGTAAGCAATGCTGTGTTTTCAGCTCTGTCAGCCGTCACAACGCATCAAAGCCCAAATCACGCCCTTGAAGTTCTCCGAGATGGAGCAGCTCTCAGACAGGGGAGACAACCTTCTCGTTCAACGCTCCTTTTATTTATTTATTTTTATCTTGTTCTCTTCTCTTGTGTGTGGCGTCTGTTCAAAAACGAAGGCCTCATACAGGGTTTCTGGGTTAGCCATGAAAGCTAATGGAGCTCTGTGCTTCAAAGGAGCCATAGGCAGAGCTGTTCTCTGTCTCGGGATCGCTGTGTTGCCAAGGGAAGATTAAAGCTCACCTGAGGCCGTTGTGGGTGTGGTCTGTCCAGGCCACGTCTCCAGGTGGGTTCTGGGATGTGTCAGGTCAGACAACCTGCACCACCTATGATCTTCCTGGTATTTGGCTCACTAGCGTTAAAGCTAGTGATGTCTCTCATCTCAGATCACCCATCAGATTAGAGAAATTATAGTTTATTTTTTATTTTTTGGTTACTAAATGTTAAAATTTGTGTACTTTAAAGCCTAATGCGTGCAATCATCGGTCGTCCAGCTTATACGGTTGTAAATGGCAAACCTCTGCGGAGATTGCGATTCCTCATCACAGTGCATGAGCAAGTGTAGTCCCTTTAGATTAATTAGCTGGAAAAAACGGAGACAAACAAAGAACATGACAAATAAACACATGGTTAACCATTGAACAACACAGCTTGTCATATTTTGCTAGGCGAAAAAAAACAACACTCTTGCATTATGATCTATGTGTTTGACCCAGATTGCGAGAACGCTGGCTTTTCTGCTGTGCTGTGCTGCGTGTGTCCCTTTCTGCTGAACTGAACCTTGAGCTTCAGCATGCTCAGTGCCAACCGGTGGTAACTGGAACCCAAGGTAATTTGCAGACCTTAAACACAGTGCATCCAGTCGATGAATCCCCTGGATTCCATTACCATGTACTGAGCGGCGAGCAGCGCTAATTAGCAAGGGATCGAATCAGAGTAACCTTCGTACTTGGTTGCCTCTTTCCAGACCAAGAGCTTTTGGAGGTGCAGCCACAGCTTGCCTCCAAAAAATTGATTTCTATGTTTTTAGATAATTTTAGATTTTTCAGCAAGGTGAAGGATTGTTTCGATGGATAGATTGTGACATTTAGGGGAAACATGATATAAACAACATTCTGTAGAGATATATCTAGTGATGCACCAGTATTCACTATATATATAAAAAATTCTAAATAAATATTCTCCTGATATGTATTTTCTATTTTTATTGTTATTATATTATTTTCTAATTGTGTTCGGCTGATTATTAAAGCCTTTTCTGCATTGATAAGAAATATTTATAATAAATTTACAAAATAAGCTATAATATACAGTAACAAATTAAAATAAAGAATAACAAATTAAAAATATATTCTTATATTTTGAGATTTGCTAAAAGTTCATTAACCAGTAATATTAAATTCTTTGTGTCATAAAATATTAAAAGTGAGCATTAGATGATGGCAGAGATAATCTAAATGTAAAAAAACAGTGGAAATGAGCATGCACAATAAACTTTTCCATATCAGCAGACACTGCTAAATGAAATATGGAATATCTGCCTGTAGCTGATGTAGTGCAGATATATTGTGCATCCTTAAATACAATCACATTTATTTTTGCATGTGTAGATGAAGTGCTTAATGCATGCATACTTTCCAAACAGATGGATTTAGTACATTGCTTGTTTATTGCGCCGTGGCACTCTGTCTTTGACATCTGTGCCTAGCAGATAGGACATATTGGTGTTTGTTGTGCCATTGCCTCTCCTTTAGTAAGTGTAAAGGCTGTCAGTGCATAATGGTGTACATTCCCGGCTCTGCAGTGGCTCCAATAATGATGACTGCGGGAAGGGGAAACTAGGTTATTTTAGGCTGTTAGTGTCTCTATCAGAGAACAGTGTAGAGAATTCCTTGTGCCAGAGAGGGTGTTATTTACCCTCCTGTTTATGATATGATTGCCAAGGGTAACAACATATCAGATGTTTCTTAGATAGATCATTTCCAGGGGCAGTGAAGTCAACTTGAGAATTCTTAGGGGTTTATCCATTACCTACAGCAGGAAATGTTGATTCGGATAAATGAAAGGCGTCATTGTGTTTGCTCAGAAACGCTACACGCAGAATGTATAATGTGAGCCCATGGGCTGAGTACGAATCGAGTGTCATATCAACCCAAATCTAATCAAAGTCCTCAAAGCCGTTGAACACGTCTCTTGATGAAGGCTGTGCTTTTCAAAGCCAGCTGCCAAGTTCTTCGTGGGCTTGTCGTAGGCAGCGGGAGCTGAGAAAATAGACCTGCTGGACTCTGACGTAATCATTTCCACTGCTTTGCCACCTTGAAATATGGATGCCGTGCTATTCTGGGACTGAATGAGGGGAAAAGTGCAAAGAGACTAGGAATAATTGAGCGTGGGGGCTGGGAGTTTTTTTTCCGCCCTTCGCTAAATTGCCCAGTTAATTATTATTTTAGGAAAATCGCCTGCTCTGTTGCTGCCGCTTGGACGTGGAGGCTTTAACGGTTCCCCCTTGGGGAGGAAGTAGCGCGGCGGTGGAGGCTTATGGGAAGAAGCAGAATGTCATTAATGGGACGTGCTCCGACAGAAGAGGCCTGGACTCGAATCTCCAGAGTGCTCCTCTGATACATGCCTCGTAAGGTCTCCATCAGGGCCCATTTTAGATTATGACTCTGATCTCTCTCTTAAGATGTGCAAAATCATCTCTAGTAATGGGCATATGAATTATGCACGCGTCTCAATCACTGACTAATCTTTTCTTCTCTCTATGTCTCTCTCTTTTTCCCTCCATCGTCGCCCCACCCCACCGTCTAGTTCTCTTATTGGCTCGTCCTGGTAGATAAATCCTAGTTGGGCTCAAGAGCAGAGTGAAATGAGGTATGGTCTTGGGTCCTGGTAGATAAATCCTAGTTGGGCTCAAGAGCGGAGTGAAATGAGGTATTTCAGATCCCCCTCCTTTGGCCGACCCTTTTGCCCTTCTCATCATTTTTCTTTCGAGGCTAATAAACGCTGTCAGAAGTGCCTCAGGTCGGGGGGAGGCAAAGGACAATGCTGAAAAATGAACTTTACCTCCTTTATCAGTGATTTTGCCACCTGCTGATGACCCTGCTGTCCTCGGCTCTTCGTTTACCTGCTCCGATTCACCTCTTTTATTTTTAGTGAACTTCTTTGAGACTGGAGGGTTTGGGATGGCGTCCGGGTCCTGCCGGTAGCTGCACTCAGGCTTTCGTCCTCGCTTTGTGACTTTGTCAATGCATGGAAAAAAGTTCTAAGTTTAGTAGCATGTTTGTTGCAGTGCCTGTTTGTATGTGAAAAGTTTTAGCATGTTAATGATTCTACCACCCTGCAAGACAACGAGGGGGTAAGATGTCCTTTCACTGAAACATGCGGCTGATGATCGCACTTTTGTGTCCGGGCTCGCATCTGTGTTTCATCTGACGGGTTTAATCCAGCCGACATGCTGCTTGTTTTCGCCGCCATTTCCGCTGTGTTCTGGTTCGTTTGCCGTGTACTCTGTTAAGCCTCCATTTTCGTTTCTCGCTCTCTCTTTCTTTGTTGTTTTCACCATGTCTTCTCTCTCTCATCCCCCTCCTCCCTTCAGCTATTTGTAACACAATCCTTCCTATGCTGTCAGAATCTTCTAGCTAGTCTTTACCTCTCTGTGAAAGGTGCCAGGTAGCAGGGTGGCACCTGGAGAGGAGGCAGTGCCCCCACGCAGGGGTGCTGTACTCTCAGTCGTGATGGAACCTGTCAATGGAGCATATGGCTTTCCCACTAATCAGCACTTCTGCCCGCCTCCCCCCATATCTGCTGATTCAGCACACATGCACCTTGGCTCCACCCTGGCATATTGTGCTTTAATAAGCAGTCTTTATTGTGGAAAGTCAACAATTATGCACTTCATATTCTCACAGTTGGTGTTATTGTGGAGCTGTACTCTTATTTTTGCATCCTTGCTGTGGATAGAAGCAGCGTTTTGTATTATTTGTCATTTTGTCTTAGAATGTTAATCAAGGTTAGCGGATGTACAGTATATTGGTACATATGAGTTTTTTTATATATATTTCAGTGTATGTTGATATTGGATATTTATTTGTGGATGCTCATTTAATAATTCATTTTATACATTTGTAATGTTAGGATGCCTAAATTTATGGCATTTTAAACATTTTTGAAACACTCATACTTTATTATATTTGGACAAAAATATAAATTTTTATTATAATTTTTTGATATTTTATCGAAGGTTAACAGTTTAACTAATAAGTGTTTTTTTCAAAAAAAAAAAATAAAAAAAATATATATATATAGCCCACTAACTAGCCCACGTTAAAATTGTCGCCATTATGCTTTCATCCCTATGTATGGCTGTGGTCCCTGTGTATTTTTCTCCAGTTTTATTGTCTGCCATGTGAAAATTAAGTCCAGTTGTTAAGCTAAGTGATTTAAAAGCCACACAGTTTGAGTTTAATGTCCATAGCAGTTGTAGGGACTTAACTGTAATTTAAGTCGTTAATTCTATAAGGGAATTAATCATTAATTTTATTTCTAGCTCAGGTTTTGAAAGAACTCGATCTGAAAATTCGAGGTCCACCTGATTAAAACTAAATTCAAATTTGATAGTTTACACTTTAAATCAACGATCGTCCAGCGAGCCGTTCAGTGCAGGAAGAGTTACGTGAAGTTTAATAAATAACTTTAAGGTTTTGAAAGATCGCTAAACCTAAGTTTGAGCACTAGTAATGGTGATGCTTGCCTGTATGTCACAGATGTTCAAAAAGACCCTTGGACGTAACTAGCTATCAGTTGTGACAATGGTAATTCCTCTTTGTCTTTCAGCAGCTTTGGACAGCAGCTAGCTCTGTCTCTGCAGTCTTCTGAAAATAACCCTGTCACGGCCCACAGGGCAGCAGCGGGTCTGAAGGAGAGTGGCAGATTTGTCTATATAAGGAGTGAGGGAGGTCTTCCCATAGGGCCAGTATGAGCTGAAGTGCAGGTGGAGCCCTACCCAGCTACTTCCTTCTTCTCCTCCACCACCTTCCTTTGTCTCTCGCTCTGTTTTTGTCTGTCTTTCTCTTGTGGTTGGCCTTCTTTCCGTCACAAGCATTCCTTAAACTCAATGTCATTACCATAAAAGCTTTTGTCTCCTCCCAGGCCTCCTCTCCTCCGTTTTTATTTCCATTATCACCCTTCCTGTGACAGGTGACTGGCCGAACTGCTGAGCAGAGGTTAGGAAACTTATTAATAGGAGTGTGGGAGATTTGGCCGAGCACTTTCCTTTTGCACCTGCATCAGTTGCTGAACGAGTCGATTCGCCGCCTCCCTCAGGTCTAGACAGGAAGGGTCACTTCAGTTCAGCCCAGGTGCAGGTGAGCAGACAGGTCAGGTGCTATCTCGGATGTCAGGCCGCAGCTGAGAAAAATCCAGCTGATGAATCCATACGTGGTCTACCTTGATTTGTTTTTATGTTGCCTCCTTAAACACGATAGATAATGACAATGTTTCAGCGAACAGCTTGACAAATAGAGTGGAGCTTTAAGCAAGCTCCCGCTCCTGCGTGATTGTGCGGATGTTGTTTTTGATGAGCTTTTAAAGGCTTTTTACAACGTTTAAGGCCGGGAGACGAGCCAACCGACGCACCCCTCCCTTCGTCCTGCTGGAGCACGGACAGAAAACGAGCAAGAGATTCTGTTTCGCCTTTAATCGCAGACTAGCGCAAAGACAAACAGTACTCCTCCACCTGAGAGGCGCTCTTAGGGGAGCACTAATGATGCATTTACAGGCTGTGTTTCAGCAGAACCTGGCCGTGCCCTTCAGGTCCATCCCGAGCTCTCGAACATATTACTTTACAACTGCATTGTCTTCCATTCTGCTGAGCCGGGCAGAACGGCAGTGCAGCCCAACAGGAAAAACGAGCTAGCATCACACCGCTGCCTCCCAGGCTGATGTTTCTTCCCCTATTTCCAAAGCTTGACATTTGAGAGAATGGCCTTTTCACTCTGGGGTTCTCTGACAATGTGCTTGGAATCATGTGTCCTCTGCTGTCTTCCTCTGCTGTGTTTTTCTAAACTTAGCCCTTCGTTTGAGCGCCGGCTGACATCAGATGCCGTAGTGGAGAAGCGACGGTGTCAGCTCGGCCCTTCCGCGCTGCGAGTACGGCGTGTAGACGCGTTTCTGTGCTGCTGTGTGGTAAGCGGTGGTAAACATGCGGTAGAATGTGACTGAGCTTTAGTAAGCCTGCGTTCGGATCCCCAGCAGAGCCAGAAACAGGCTGACATCCTGCCAAGGAAGACAACTGCTGGGAAGGGAGGGGGAGAGAGTGACAGAGAGAGAGAGAGATTGAGTTTTCCCTAGAGGTATCTCAATGAGAAAACACGTGGTTGTCCATTTGGGCTCTTTTGGAAGATTTGTAGCTGTTCTTAAAATGTATTTATAGCATTATACATGTTTATTGTATGCATAAATCAACTCTGTGCTCGTAATTTGTAGAGATGGGTCAGAATGATCTACTAGATGTCTAACAATTAGTGTGTGTGTGTAAAAAAAAAATATTTAAATTATATTAAATTACATAAGCACTTATAGCTATATTTATTTATTAAAGCTATATTTATTTATTCATTTATTTTTCATTTGTTTTTGAATTCTGTCCTGTTCCATTGCACTCCATCTACCAATTTTTGAACACAAGAGTACATCTTCTTTTAACCTGAAAGATGCTTAAAGGGATAATTCACCCAAAAATGAAAATTAGCCCATTATTTACTCACCTTCAAGCCATCCTAGGCATATATGACTTCCTTCTTTCAGATGAATCCAATTGGCTGTATCATATGCTGATACTGATATATTTCCTTTTTCTTTGAAAACAACACCGTCTCTCCTGTGTGGAAATTATAAGCAAATTATTTTTAAATTTTGGTTCGTTTTTAACAAGAACATATTTGTTAGAATTAAACAATAATGAAGTTATTTTATAATGACAGTACATTGAAGCTTTGAAAATAACTATATATATCAATCGCTGCATTTTTTTTTTCTCAAAAAGATGCAGTAGTAACTAGGGCTGAACGATAAATTGCATTTGCGATAATAATAAAACATTTTGCCAATTTTTCACCATTGCATAAATTAAATAGCCAAAATGTGATTTTTACTGTTTTGTCTTGCTTTTCAAAGAAAAAATCATTTACGAAACAACAGTTTAAAAATATTTACTTAACACTGAACATTTTTTAACATTCTAGCAGACATTATACCAATAAAACACAACTTAACTTAAAATGAATAAGTTAGTAAAATAATATTTTTTGGCCATTTTTAGACCCCCTTCTTGAATCAGGCATATATTTGTTACCGTACAAATAAATGCAGCCTTGCTGAGCTGAAGAGACTTGTTTTAAAACATTAGAAAATATTATAGATCCCAGTCTGAACACTATGTGTAAATGTTACAATAAATGTATTAATAGAGCTGTTGTAATTATTATTTTCTTTTTTTTAATTTAATTTTACAGAACAACAGTAAAATTACAATAATAACATTTATTAATGTTGATGGAGTTCTTGCTTTTTCTCAGCTTTTATTTTGGAAGAAACCCGCAGGAAGACCTCAGTGCTTCTTTTTGTTGACAAATGATTCTCATTACGAATTTGGGAAGACGTTTGTTGCACGTATCGCATTGTCACATGCCTTGTAAAAATTCATAAAAATGTTACTGAGCAGCTGACGAGTAACTCAGTTTCAGCGCAAATTTTCCTCGCGCTTTGGACTTTGAACCCTGGCGCCGGGAGCTCGTGCAGCGCTGTCAGAATACATGCAATTCGTGCGTGTATTAGAAAACATAACGTTCTGCAGTTTATTTACTTGTTTAAGGGCATTTCGCGATTTCAATCATCATACAGTAGCAGCAACAACCACCCTTCCTCTTCTCATCGAAGACATGCGATGCAGTACTAAACAGTCTCTCGCTGTCGGTGATTGTAATGATTTTTGCGTCTTTCTCTGACATCTTTAAATGTTTCCACACTGCCGTCATGTTTACTGCATTAGCGCGCGCCTCTATTTCATCGCATCACATCATTGTTCGGTACAATTTATTTGGTCTTTTCGCTTATTCGCTTATATTTTATTATATAAAATATAAATATATAAATGTATATACATGTAAATGTTTTCTAAATATGTACTGCATGTGTGTGCATTTATATATACATAATAAACACAGTACACATACATATAGTATGTAAACAAAAACTTTTGGATGCGATTAATCGTTTGACAGCACTAATATATAGGGTTATATATATATATATTAGGGATGTAACGATTCACTCAACTCACGATTCGATTTTATTCACGATTTTGATTTTTCGATTCGTTTCACGATTTTTTTTAACAAAATGAGATTTAAGACAAATGATAAATTGAATGTGTCCTCTTATTATTGCTTGGACAAAATGCTGCACACTTCTTTGTGAAATTGAAATATAACACTATAATATGCTAATATAGCACTTGTATATTATTGCTCTTTTTGTAAGTTTTGATTATTGTCCTCATTTGTAAGTCGCTTTGGATAAAAGCATCTGCAAAAACTCTTAAAGCGTTTCCTTGGTTTCCGCTGTAAACAAAGCGGCGCTGCACGTATTAACTTATATCAGAACATTATAGAGAGGCAAGATGAAAAGAAAAAATACCACGTAAACTTTTCTAAAGACAGTAAGTTCCCCTCAGACATACTTTCATATAAACTACCCATAATTGAATCGCGATTTGTTTAGCATCTCAACCGATTTGAATCGTCACATATTTGAATTGATTTTCAACCTGCTCGCGGTTAATCGTTACATCCCTAATAAATAAATATATATAATGTATTTATATATATGGTGGTGTATACAACATTTACTGACAGGAGCTAGCAGGCCATTCTAATCATCCAAACCCTGACCAAGTTTGTTAATTGACAAGTGATATCAGTTGTCCGTAGTTCACTTGTTCACTAATATGAGTTGTTTAATAAATGAATAACTGGATTTCTGATGTGAAATTTTTGAGATTTCTGATGTTGCAGAAAATGTAGTGCCAAGTAGCGTGTTGTCACTACTTGTTAGCCTGGTGTCAACTCAAAACAGTTTTGTGTAAGGACAAATTTGTACTGATTTGTGTTTTTGTTTCACATTAACATTGGTAAACGCGTATTATTAAAGCCAAAGATGTTTAAAATGTCAGAAAATATAAGAAAAGACAATGCTGAATGCTAAACGGATCAGAGTTTTTGTAGGCTAACCTTTAACTAAGTAGAACTGACAACTGACCTAATGTCCAGTGTTACAGAAGACTATGTATGCTTCAATAATTCTGTTCTCCCTCTTTTTTCCCTAGCTCTCTCTATCTCTGTCTTCTTGGTGTGGTAATAAGCTGCTCCCTGTCCATTGCTCTCCATGTGAAGTGTACTGCTGATGGATGACTTTTTGAGGTTGGAGCAAATGGGGGGCGTAAACACCAACTCTTTGCCTGAATATGAATAGCTTTTTTTTCTCTCACAATAAATAATTCATATAAAAAATTCCTCTAGCGCATTTATTTGAGAAGTCAAGGGCTGTGTTTGTGTGCATTTACACACAATGGCACGTAAATTCGCCTTGTATGACGCCTGAAAGCACCTGCACATCGCAAAGTTGTAAGCAGAACAAAACACGTGGCCTGTCCGCTGCATGCCAGCTGTGTTCGGTCGTAAAATAGCTTTGGCACTACCAACACTGCACAGAAAGCTTTCAATAATGTCTTGAAAGCAAAAGATTAAAGACCGCTGAAGTTACGTCACCTTTAATTGGCGTAGAAGCAGTTGGAAACTCTTTGGCTAGGCACATATACAGTGTATATATAACAGCAGCCATCCATTATATCAATTCGGCTCTAGCTTTCACTCTCTCTCGCGCTATGACAATCCTCCCTCTCTGTTATCCAAATGCCTCGCTGAATGCCAGCAGTTAGATCGGACTATTTCATCAAAATACGCCTGTGCGTTTTATCCACCAGATGCCACTTAAGTGAGGTGTCAATAACATTTTAGATAACAAAAGACTGCTGTATGTTGGAAAAGAGGAGTGTTTTTCCATTGACTCCTACACGGGAGTGCTTTATGCCATGAATGCTCCACGGTCCATTTGTCAAATTGTTTTTTCTTTCTTTCCTTCCTTCCGCTCGCCACCCACAAACTCTGTTACATCTCCACGTCTAACCTTCACTTTGTTGCTGTGATTAGTATTCACAGGGGCCGAGCGGTGGCCTGTAGAGGTGAACCGGATGCCCTTCGCCCCTCATTAGCGAGGTCGTTCTCCGGAGTGGATGGCTGTGACACGGCTGTTTGCCGGTGGCAGTGAGGGAGGGCCGAGAGCTCCGTGAAGTGTAATGCATGTCAGAAGAGCCTTCAAAAACGTGGAGACCGCATCCCCGCTCGGATCAACGCTCCTTCATTGTTATTCACGGCGCCGCGGAGGCTTCAGGTCTGGGGCAGAAGGGAGAAAGTTCCAAGGGCTTGCATTGACGGAGCTGTTTATGATAGACCTGGCTTGGATTCGAGTCTGCATCTTCTGTGGATCTGTTTGATATGAACCGGTGTATCCATATAGATGAGGATGTGGCAGAGGAGAAGATCCAGCATGGTCTTTGGACTGTCAAGTAGTGTTCGCTGGAGGAGCTTTATTCAGCTGTAACCCCCAGATTTGATACGTTTAAGCAGATCAAATGCATTGTAGGAGATGTAAGACAACTAAACCAGCATGCTTGTAGTGCACTTCTGTCAATTACCCCGTTTTTGCAGCAATGTCAGTTTGAATTCATTTAGTCATCACTCAACATTAGTCTTTAAAGTATACTCATCTACTCTACTCTATGACTGACTTAATCCACAAAGATATTACTCTTCAGATCAGTGTTCAGCTTTTAGTATGTGGCAGTTGACCAATATGTTTTTTTCAAGAGCAATATCAATAGAGCAAGTTGGCCAATGGCCCATATGATACCAATAAATAATACTATGATCATAGCAAATGAGAGATACATACAATTTTAATGAAAGTTTGAGGAACATTTGCACAATATTTACTAGAAAATGTATTGATTGTACTAAAAATTGTATTGAGAAGGCTGTCGGTTGATACTGACACAAGGTAGAGCTATTATTCGTGCAATCTCAAAACGGCCAAAGATTGTCTGTTAATGTCGGTCTGTTGGTACTTAGTATTGCGTAAAATAACAATAATAATGTTGAATTTCTGAATTTTTTAATTTGCAGTCATTCATTTATAATATATATTGATATATGGGCCATTATGCTCTCTAGATATTGGTATATGGAAATGTCTGCACCATTTAGCTGATCGCCGTCTACAGTCCTGCTGGAAGTTGGCAATTGACGTTGTTTCACATTTGAATGAAGTTTGCCGTTCACATTGCCAGAAATCACATCCTCTCATTGAAAATGAATGCCTTCAGGTTGCTTTGTCACTGCAAAACGCTGTCAGTATTATGCCCTGATTGGACCATTTACATCTTCCTTGTCTCTGACTGTCCATTTCCTCTCAGCTGAACGCATATGCCATATTATTGCTGCAAAAAGACCATTTTAAAATGTCAGTCGTCATAATTGTCATACTGTAAGCATGTCACACTCGGTGCCCTTGTCACGTCTGTCGGCACACAGAAGTACATCCACATGAAAGTGGTTCGTAGAAGGCTCGCTTGCCATTTACTCTGCAAGGTTTGCCTAATAGAACAGGCACTAGCGAATGCAGTGGAAATTATCGGTTATTTCCATTTGTGTGAAAAGGTGATGAAATTATAGTAATATGAACTGGCAAATTCTATTTGGTTAGCGAAAATTTAGCACTCTCAAATTTGGGGATGGCAGAGTGTAAGCTATTGGCAACGATTGAAGTATACCCGGTCTGGAGGCTAAGTGATTGTTATTATTCACGAGCTTTGAAGAGAGCTAGAGAGAGTGAGAGTGACAGTAAAAAAAAATCGATTACATTTTTGCCTCTAAATGGAGCTTGATTAAAGTGTTAAGTAGAGAAGTGTCCCAAAAGGTACCCTTCCTGTCACTGTGGAAACGGCACGGTGCCTTGCTCCATGGGCAATCTGCCGTGCCCTCATTTCATCTGATTTGCATGCTAGAGAGAATTAGGTAATTGGCATTTATGCAGAACAAAAGAGGAGCTGCTCTCCCGTATAAAGTAGTGAGGGCTTTTCAAGTAGAACCCGATGTATGCGGCAGCAGAGCTGCTTTTTTATGCAACACTTTTGTATCTGTGTGTGTGTTTCAAGTATGATGCCGTTGCGCCTTTGGCAGTCGGGAGCAGGGAGGAAGAGGAGGGGGGGGGGGGGAATCCACCGCACTTCCTCCAGCGAGAGAACGCCACGTTTATCAGAGCCAGTTCCTGCAGAACATCTTCATGTGTTCCAGGGCAGACGGTCGGACGCTGCTCCGTGAGAACGCTCAAAGTGGAATTGAAATATGGCGCAGGGGCAGCGAGGCTTGAGAAAGCAGTGGGAACCTTCGGCAAATCATTCATTCAAATATTGCACCCGTGCCATTTAAATCCCAGTTATGGAGAGCCATTCTGCGGCTTCAATTATACAGAACAGTTATCCGAGTGCACGAGAGAAGAGTTTTGCCCCTCGTTAATGGCTCCTATTAGAGCGAAGAAGAGGCGGGGAGAGAGAGAGAAAGCGTGGCCAATGGTGGCTCCACTCAGAACTGCACTTGAAATCGGTTTGAACAAGCCTTATCTGGCTAAGGCAGAACCACTGGCCTGTTTACTGTGTAAGCTGATCGTGGGCTCCGTCGTGTTGTGTGTTGTGCGAGTCTTTATTAATTAGAGCAGCCAGCCTGTTTGAGTTCAAATAACTCTCAAAGTCATTTTTTCATCCTCCCTCTCTCTCTCTATCCCCCAGCTGATGTCACTGTGTGACAGATGTTAAATTAGAGGCACGTCGCATTTTTGCTTCTCTTGGGAAGTGAGGGAGTTTGAGCAGAATGGATTTTAACTCTCAGAACCTCCGAATCAAAATGCTGCGAAAGGGATACGATGCGTTTCATGTTCGTAATGCCTTTAAAGGCATATTGATCACCTCAGAAGAGCGCCAAATGTGCACATAAAGCATTTTAATTGATTGAGGAGGTAGATATAAGAAGGATTATGGGGTTTACTCACTTTCCAGCGCTACGCCTCTACATTGACTTAGCTGCTGGGCCAAAACATACTTGAATGCTGCTAGCTAAGCAAAGTGCAATAACGAGCATTATCAAAAACAGTTCTTAGATGGTACGTTATGCCTTTCAGGTCATTGTTATGTTGGAGCTAAGCATTTAAAGAGAAACCAGCTGATTATGTCAGTTAACATGAGTTAAAATGTTGACATGTTACTAGCTAGCTACTAGGGAAGGTGATATATCCAAATGATCATGGGATCCCAAATTACGTCTAGTTGGCCTACATATTGTTAAACACAAAGTGTTATTCATGCCACACAGGAATTTAATTTCTTTATTGTTTGTTTGTTTTCCATTTAAAATGTTTAAAATTAGTCATAGGCATGTATAGTTGCATATGCAAAAACATAATGCTCCATTGCAAAAATTACTGTTTTCAGACAGGTTGTGCAAACACTTTCTTTTGCCCACTCAAGTACTTGAGGTTTGTAAGAGTACTGCAGAAATTCTTGTTAAATTGTCCAAGTGCTCACGCTTGCATGCATGCACAGAGTTTATGGCTTAAGTTGCAACTGACTATTTACCAAAACCCACATTGCCTTGATGGAGCATTGAAGGGTGTATTTTAGGATGGAGGCAAAACACTCTCATTTAGTTAGTCAGCATGGCACATGTTTTGTCAGCAAAGTCTGTATGTAAAACGTGAAGCACAGACTGTGTTTGTGTAAGAGAGCTCAAATACCCATGGCGTCACTTCAGCAGGTGAGGACGGCGGGAGAGGGAGGAGGGGGGGGGGTTCCCTCTCATGTCACAGCCCAACAGAGTGGCTCTATCTGGGCCAGGGGTCACAGAGGCAGAGCCTGATGAAGGCGAGGGGCTCTGGTGTGTCGCGGTATGCGAGCGGGGCTGGCTGAGAGTAATGGAGTGTTTCAGAGAGGTGAAGACTCACCGCTGAAGCACTCAGAGGCGTTTTTAACCGAGAAAAACACTCCCACCACAGCCAGCCCCTGCAGCAGTGCAGAGGCAGGTCACACATGGATGAACAGGGCTCTCTCTCTGTGTGTGTGTGTGTGTGTGTGTGTTTGTATGAACATGTGCTTAGGCTCAGCAGCAGTCCTGCTAGCATGTTTCAGCCCACCCTAGAATTTCTCTTAAAATGCATTCAACCTGTGTCGCATTACTAAAGTTGAAACCGACTGTTCAATGCTTTAGATTTGTTAAGAGAAAACATGGACATGTTAAGTGCAAGGATTGGTTAAAAGCACCTTTTTACTCACTATACTATACTACTAGATGCTTCTCGGCACTTGTTTCGTATCTGTACAGGAAGCACTTCTTTTCCTAACATTTAAAAGTCTAAATTGCTTGTATGTGAAACAAGATTCAGATTGCACATTTGTGTTTAAGTCACCCTGGATAAGAGCGTCTGCTAAATACCTTCGATGTAAACGTAATTATGTGTACAACTCAAGGTTATTGTTGTTATTGAGCCCCTGGCTTTGTTTTAAGTCTTGCAGAATTTATGAGAAGCTTTCCACTAAAAATAACCGCCTGGGTCGAACATATGTGAAGGCTTTTTTGGTTAGCTTGAGTGAAAATGCTTCTCTGATGGCTTTAGTCCTTGAACACCACAGGTGGGATTAAACTAATCACTCAGAGAGGGCGACCATTGATCAGGGCTACTTAAGCCCTTTGGAAAAACATGGCTGTCCAGACACAAAATGTCACAGAGATCTTATTTCAGCTGTGATGGAAACTGCTACTCTGGACAGAAATGTTATGTATAGTCACATGCGCACGGCAGTGTTGATTAGTCATGGTTCGCGATGGTTGACGTGTGTGTGTGTGTTAGGGGTGGGCGCTATACCGGTGTTCCATGATATGGATTTTGCTATACCGTGGATACCGTTAAATATTAATGAATTCAAATTTTGCATTCATATAGTTTTGTTCAATTTGGTATGCTTTGCAAATTTTTTTCCCTCTAACTTTGCAAAACACAAATGATGATAAAGAGTCGAGGCTGAACGTTTTTGTCCTCTGTGTGCAACGCCGTACTACACAGTCATTAGTAATCAAACAGAGCATCGTAACAGACCAAATTAATAAAGCGCATGCAGGGTGATAAAGACTACACTGCGTAATTTTCCCGCTTATCATGCGGTCACTTGCCTGATAAGTAAATAATTGAGCGAAAAATATTAATTTGACATATTTTAATTACCTCATCATGACACGCAGTACCCGCTTGAGTGCTCCGTTATCAGTTGTAGTAGTTGTGGTTGTATCAATAACAGACCACTAGATGGCACTATTGAAGAATCAGAGTTGTATTGCAGGGAGCCAGGTAGAAATATAAATGAACTAGGGGTGCTCCGATAATGATTTTTGAGGCCGATCGCCGATCACAGAAAGCAGTATCTGCCGATACCGATCACCGATACCGATCTTTTTAAAGCCTTCTGTTTATAATTTATAACTATTTATAGTGATACTTCAATCAGGATTTTTAGGATTTTCTTATTCAGGGCCTGAATTTCATTTTTGAAAATGCAAACAATGTGCTGTCACTTTAATTCAGCACGTGTATCACAGCAAAAATAGACTAGGGTGCGGAAACGATCTCTGCACTGCTGCAGACGCACCGCTTCTGAACGCACTGCCGTGTGCAGTGTGAATGCTTTAATCCGTTAACATGAGCGCGGAAAAAATATTTCTGACGAACTCCAGCGCTCTGACACTAAGAACAATTTCAAATATTCATAAGAGAATCGTGAAAAAATAGTTTCCTCAAAAATATTAAGCAGCACAAATAATTTAAATTGATAATATTTTACAATATTACAGTGTTTACTGTATTTTTAATAAATAAATGTAGCCTTGGTGAGCATAAGAGACTTTCCAAAAAAAAAAGGGGAAAATATTGAAAATATTTTTCTCTACAAAAGGGGGGCCCGGCAGAAAAAGTTTGGGAACCACTGGCCAACTCAAACACACAATATTTAATTAATTTAATTTAATTCATACAGGCCTACCTCATGTTGCACGTTTGCACTTTTTGAGAAAAACAATGGCACAATAAAAAAAGACTTTTCAGGTCTATGTCCAATCCCTCACTTTTTCTAGTTATATAAGGTTAAAATATTTTGCCTGTAATT
>NW_015635083.1:795696-808021 GCF_001515625.1 Sinocyclocheilus rhinocerous
TTAATTTAATTTAATTCATACAGGCCTACCTCATGTTGCACATTTGCACTTTTTGGAGAAAAACAATGGAACAATAAAAAAATACTTTTCAGGTCTATGTCCAATCCCTCACTTTTTCTAGTTATATAAGGTTAAAATATTTTGCCTGCAATTTTTCTTTCCTCATATCGCAATATAATATCGTTATCGCCTGGACAGTGTAAAATATCGTGATATGAATTTTAGCTCATATCGCCCACCCCTAGTGTGTGTGTACACACACAATGTATTTTACATTTTTTTTCCCCTCTAACTAAATCATTCTTTCATGAACACTCCCTATGAAACTTGTCCGATCAAGAATTGCTCTAAAACCTGCCTAATTGTGCAATGCCTCCATAAGAATACTCTTTATTACAAATGTTGAAAATGTCATTTTGCACTTCATGTTAATCCGGCTCTTAGAACTGCAGCAGCAGCTGTGCAGCATGTTGCTTGACAGCAGTATGGCCTCCTTCCCAAGGCAGAGTCACTCATATAAGAGCCATCGTCCTAATTGCAAGTTAATCCCTCACTTGAGGTTCAGTTATCCTCTTGCTGCCTAGTAACAATGTGAGGAAATGCTGTTTTGGTTACACTCATCTGCAACCCCCTAGCAATCTTTATTCACTCAACAAATAACGTCACTTTGATTTTAGTGTGTGATTATCACTATGGTTTCAACTCCGACTGGCCAGTGGTTTGGAAGTGATATTGATACTTTTTCTTTCAGCTAGATTTTCCACTCAACTCCAAATGCTCATCGCTGACGGCAAATGAACTCAGTAAAAGTGAGTGATAAGAAAAAAGTGATTTCCCCCACCAGCGGGATAACGCAACGCACCGTCTTGCTCTCGGTCAATAATCCTTGCCATGCCCAGTAACTTCCTTAATCTAGCCCGAGCCTTATACGCATTGTATGTGGACGGTTAATGCTGGTACATCAATAGGGATTATATAACGCTAAAATCTCAACCGAGTGCAGTTTGGCTGGCGTGGAACAGTTTATCGACGCACTGTGGAAAAGTCACTGAAGGAGGTGGCAGCGGAGAGCCCGCCACTATCAATCAATCAATCGTCCTATTAAAGTGAAAGTGCCCTCTCCTGGAGCCATCTCGCCCGCTCCGACTGCACCTTATCCCTTTTACTTTCATCCAGAGCAATCAATCTCATGCTGCATCCGCTGCTGTGCCACTGCCTTAAGGCACCGTGATTCTGGATGCTAGGATGATAGTCTGTATACCTCTATGACCTGTTACAAACAAGCTGAGGCTAATAGGAAATGGGTTTGTTTTATGGAATAGATTTGTATTTTGAGGTGCATACTAATATTTTAGAGGCTTAGTGATTGCTGCTTGTTTATTAACTTGAGTAAAGTATAATTGTTTAAAAATTGCAGCTAGGGTTGAGGATTAGACTATGTCCTGTAGGATTTGGTCTTGAATACTCCGCAGAAAAAAGCTGGGAAAAACCCCTCAATATGAATACAAAATAAATAAAAAGAAACAAAATAAAATATTAAATTAAAAATAAATTATTTGTGTTTTTCATGTGTATTTATTAAACAAAACTTATTTTAGTTAATTTGATACTGTTTTTTTCATTATACAGTATTTTATAAATACATTTGTATTTGTATCAGTAAAAAGCAATGAATACACAAACACATAAATAAGTTAGTGTGTGTGTGTATCTACATTTTTGTATTGTTTTAATTTGCATTAATTGGCAGGTTTTAAATGAATTTGCATTTCATTTGCATTATTTTCATTTTATTTTTACATTTATTAAAAGTATTTAATTTTTATTAAAAAATGCATTGTAGTTCTAGTGAAATGCCATGATTCTCTATATTAAAGCTCCCATATTGTCAAAACTGAAATTTTCTGGCTTTTTTCACGTTAACTGAGGTCTATGGGCTATTTAACTACCATATAAGTTTCAAAACAGTCAGTCCACAGTAAAATGCACACAGCCTGCATAAAGTAGCTGTGATTTTTCACGAACCGCAAAATATGTGACCTTTAAGTAATTTAGAATTTTAGAAGTAAATAAGAATTAAAAAAAAAAAAATTTAAAGAAATTATTCCGGTAAGCAAACACACACCAAGAAATACTAATATAGGTGAATGTTTTTCTCTTTTTCTTGTCAGTATTGTTTTATGATTATAATTTAACAACACCTGTTAGACTTCCTATTGAGACCGACTGTGTTTTTGCTAGTGTGTATGTTGGCACTTCCTGGAAGTGCTGAATATATGCCCTCACACTAAAGGGCTGCAGAAATGTCTTGATTTGAGTCTGCCATCAGATTTCTCTTACAGCTCAGATGGTGTCAGAAATGTAGTTAGAGCTCAGGAGTATACATTAGCTCTGGTCAGTCCACAGTAAAATGCACACAGCCTGCATAAAGTAGCTGTGATTTTTCACGAACCGCAAAATATGTGACCTTTAAGTAATTTAGAATTTTAGAAGTAAATAAGAATTAAAAAAAAAAAAATTTAAAGAAATTATTCCGGTAAGCAAACACACACCAAGAAATACTAATATAGGTGAATGTTTTTCTCTTTTTCTTGTCAGTATTGTTTTATGATTATAATTTAACAACACCTGTTAGACTTCCTATTGAGACCGACTGTGTTTTTGCTAGTGTGTATGTTGGCACTTCCTGGAAGTGCTGAATATATGCCCTCACACTAAAGGGCTGCAGAAATGTCTTGATTTGAGTCTGCCATCAGATTTCTCTTACAGCTCAGATGGTGTCAGAAATGTAGTTAGAGCTCAGGAGTATACATTAGCTCTGGGATTCGAGTGCTTTTGAAAGTATGCCATGATGTTTGTGGACCGGAAACACAGCCTGGAGGTCCGGGAGCAAGCACTCATTGGTTGTGTCTCCATGATGGGTGCATATGAATACCCTCATGTCAAATCCCCATTTGGATGATCTTCTCGCTAGGAGATGACATCTTGGAATAAAGAGTAAAAACATATGTATTCAGTATGCCTGTTCCTAGTCAGAGCTGGCTCATGTTCCATGCCTCAGATGGTGATCAGATGCTCCAGAGGTTGTTATCTGGGCCACGGCTTGACTCTGAGGCTATGTTCAGTATCTCATTCACGAGACTATAGTGGGAGAGGAACATCAGGGCTTGATGTCTGTTGCTGGATGCTGTCTGAGCCATATCTGGCCTGTCCATCACCTTTGCTTTGCGTCAGTCCACAGCTTCCGCTGGCCAGCTGGGCCCTAATTACCCATAGCCAGCCAAACAGACACTTTATGTGCAATTCACTCGTTTATTGAGAAACAAGATTGTTTTCTTTCAAACCAAGTTTATTTCATGTGTTTTTGTGTGTATGTGTTCATGATTATAGCTGCAGCCTCCGTGTTTGAGCACATTTGAAAAAGAACGGAGGTATTGATGTTTTCATAGACGCTTTCTCTCACAGAATACTAATGTGTGTGTTATATATATTAGGGCTGCAACAACTAATCGATAAAATCGATTATTATCGATAATGGTGGGGGGCATTTTTGTAAATGATTTAAATTTGTTTCTCACATTGAAAATTTATTTCATTATTATTTTTAGGGTTTTTCTCCTATGTTCTCTATTGTGTTTAATATGAGCAAAAAAAGTTATGCAGGTTTTTATGGATATAAGAATGAGTAAATAAAGACAGACTTGTGTACTGTCACTTTAATTTTTGTCTAAATGAAAATCACGGTGATCTGAATAGTAAAGTTCATAAATGGGATTTCCCACACCAAAGTGCTGGAATACATTGAAGTGGATCTTGACTTCAGATATGGGCTGTGGTTGTTTGGTCTGCATTTGCGCAGACATCTTTGACAAGATGCCTAAACACACACACATGCAAACATAAATGCAAACAATCACATTCAGCATGCCACCGAGCACACAGAATTGGGAAGTGGCTTCTGTGAATTGAAAGTTCACTTCAGGCCCGCAGGATGGATGCTGATGCTGTTTGTTAACTCTTCTCTTTCTCCTGAACAGATTAAACTGATGTGAAGCTCTGTCTTGCCTTGTGGAGATTATTTCACTATGAGTTCAGACATTTCAGAAGTAGAAAGGATTGCTGAAGGCCTGCCTCCAAACGATGTGGCGTGCTGATAAATTCCTCGGCTTGCGCTATACTTAATATTTCAGAGAAGGACATAAAAGTCTGATACCGTTTTATATTCCTAAATGGCAGCTTGGGAGAAAATGTCTGGGGAAAAAAAGCCAGATCTATTGTGAAAACTGAAAGGAAAGGAAAGGAAAACGTACAGTCGCTTTAAAAATGTATACAGCTTCCAGCGTAATGGTGTAAGTAATTTGTTAAGTGTTTATAACTCCCTTGCTAAAGTTTCGAAGATTTCGCCCCAAGCAAGCACTTAATTAGCATATTAATTTTTCAGAATCGCTTTGAGGGGCAAGCGCTCAATTTTTTCTCTCATTCCTTCTTTCACCCCTCCATCCTTAATGTGAAAATATTTTTCCATTCTGCAGACTGTTTATCAAGGCTGAAAGCTCATTGATATTCAGCGTGAGTTCGCTTGAACGGAGACCGGGAGGTGTATCAGCCTAGCCATCTCCTGGGTCCTATAAGGAGCTGTGAGTGGCCGCGATCTATCTTCATAACTGTACAATAATCTATCGACTCTGGGTTTGAGTGTAAAGCACATCAGATCATTAAGATAAAGCCATGGAGGGGGTATTGCTACAGTTTGTCATTGAGGAATATTGGTATTAATACAGTTTGAAATGACAAAGGCACGATGCGGAGGTTACCACCAAAAAACAGTTTATTTTGCCATCAAAAAATTCAGCTTTGCCTTTACAGAAATAAATGTTAAATATATTGGAATAGGAAACAGGTATTTTAAATTGTAATAATAATTCACAGTTTTACTGCTTTTACTGTATTTTTGATCAAACAAATAATAAAAATAAATAAATAAATGTAAAAATCTGACTGCCCCCAAACTTTTTAATAGTAGTGTTTGCCTAGTGGACTTTTTTTCACCCTAGATTGGAAGGAGGGAGTCAGGAAATATATGTTTTGAATAGCTATCATTTAGCAATGCCCTAGCAACTGCATAGCAACAAGAACTACTCGGAACACTTTAGCAACCACCAACAGCAATTTTTGCACTGATAAGCACTTTTTTGGTGTGACTAACTTTTTTTTAATAGCCTATAGGCACATTGGTGACTGACACTGAATGACCTTTGATATTGTCTGGAATAAAGGGTTGTATGTCAGGTTTTCCCAGTCGAGCAGAATGCTTTTACAGGTCTTGATCTTCATTAGAGGGGTAGTATATATATATATATTAATATTAATTGTGTGTCATGGGACCGTTATGCACATCTGACCTGGTCATCAGCACTCCCACTGTTCACATGAGCCAGCTTTGGCAAGGCTGCAGTCAGGTGACCTGGGTATTTTGTAGCATTGTGACATCAGTGCTGAGGATTTAGAGTGCTCCTACTGGACACTCTTAAAGCTACAGTATCTCATTTGACACACTCAAGTGCTCCAAAATTGCTGCAGTGATTCACGAAAGACCCTGTGAATGACCAATTTAGATGCTAAAATCAATATTGAATTTAATGAGTGCTTAAAGCAATCACAGGGGGCAGTAGTTTCCCCTTTCCCTCCATAGTGTTATGAAATTCAGATATAAAGAGCTCTTAAGTGTGTCAGCTCAGCAGTTTAGGATAGGAGGATTTCACAGATATCTCTTGATTTTTCATGCCACTTCCGTAGATAGCTTGAGACTTTCAGAGTCAGCACAACCTTTACAACCTGGAGGTTTGGATTGGCTTGAACTGTCTTGTGCTTATTTTTTTCACTAAAATAAATTTTATAGCCCCTTTAATCTTCAGATTTTCAGAGCGTGCTCCGTGTAGTTTTATAGAAATGGCTAAAGGTTTGTATTAATATTAAGCTAATTGATTAGGCTACCATGAATTTTATTTATGGTTATAATTTTGGCACAAAGATCCTTAATTGCCCCAAACAGAATGACGAGTCATTAACCTGCTCATACCCATTCAGCCCTTGTCTGATGCTTGTGCTTGAACTGCCTTGGGCTCCACTAAGTGGCTTGGGAGGGATCTTCCATTGAGAGAGCCAGAGACTCATTTACGTGGCCTCGGGGGTCAGCAAAAGGCCGTTTGGCTCAGTCTTTGGCAGCCAACCTGCTGTCAGTGTGGAGAAGGCTGCTGTAAGCTTGAAGGAGTCCCGCTTTGGGCTGTCACCTACCATTTGCAGTAAGCATCTTTACCCCACTCATCTACTCAGTGTAATGGCATTGTGGTTATCAATTAGGCCTCTATAAATATACACTAGAGATCGGATTGGATCAGTTTTACTTTGGAGACAAACCCTCCGTCCCTGTCAAAAGATCTGCACTTTCTTTTTTGCACTTATAATGATTTTGCTATTCAAAAAGATCTTATATTCTTTGTCAAAGATATTTAAATGTTTTTTAATTTTTTCCCCATTTAACTATAACGCAGTGGAAACAAATCTTAATTTTAAAGGTTATGTACAGTTTTTACTGTGATCACTGCAATTATGCTGTAATTTACTGAACGTGTTTTTCTTTTATTCTAGTTTTTTTTCACCCATTTTATCAACTACCAGGCAAAAATTGGGATGTTATGTATGCATTTTTGAGTGAATATATAGACATACTCAGTAGATAAATCTCTTATTTTTGCCCTTGATACACTCACAGAAAGAAAAGAAGAGTGTTTGATATTGCATCAAATAAGTCTTGTCTGATGGGTTTTGGGGCAGGGAAGGGGGGCTGTGCATCCACAGTTTTTGCCAACGTTACTAATCAGTTATTCTCAGCTTTTGGTCAAGCCGCTGCCTTGCCTGTCAATCAGGGTTAGCTGCAGGCGCAGAGGCAGGAGCTGTTTGGCCCAGTACATTTGAATGTCGACATTAAAATTCCACACTGCAAAATTGTGTACAAATTGGAGCTTGGCGGCCTAAATTTAGATGCAGCTGAATAGAATGTCGCAAGTGCACTGGATTCTGTCAGTCAAGGAAGTGTCGACGCCTCACGTTAAACGAGACCCGCCTAGTTGTCACCGTTTCTGACCGGCTTGGAATCGGTCTGCAAGCCTGTTTGCCTGGAGTGTGTGATTCGGTGGAAGGACAAGGAGACAGCAATCAGTGATGAATATGTGATTTGAGATGATGAAGCGGCCTGGGAGGGAGGAGGAGGAGAAGAAGAAGGAGAAGGAGGCAAAGAGGACTGATTAAAAAAAGACTCCTTGTCACAACAAGAGCATCGTTTGGCTGGGGCTTAGGGGCTTATTGTGAGTGAGGACCAGTGTTAGTCAACCCCAATCAACGGCAAGAGGCCACTACACAGTTCATCAGAGACCCCGAGTAAACAAATAAAAACGCAGCATGGGCCTCTCTGCAGACTGTTCGATCCCTGAGAGGAGAATCCTGGGAAGGAGAACTCTCTGCAGGAAGCACGACAGGTGTTTTAAGAGGAGCTTGATCACCCATCTCCGTTCCTCGGTTTCTGTTCTTTGTTAAACTCCACGTAACCTCCATCAAGTCATCTGTCAAATGGCTCTCTCCCCCTCGCCCCCTCCTCTCTGTCGGAATATAACTTGATTTGCAATGTCTGTATCCCTGCGATTGTCCTGCGCTCTGATAAGGATCCATGTTTTCAGGGAGGGTTTGGCTGTGCCACATCTAATGAAAGATCTTAATTAGATCCATTTGTGCCCAAAGGAGAGTAGATGCAATATTAAATTGTCACTCCTATCACATTCCTCCAATTTAGGCTGCAGGATACGTCTCGATCCATTTTATTTCGCCACAGATTAATGGTGAACTTTGCTGTCACTACTACCTCCTGCATTCCCCCTCTCATCTTCAACAGAGAGCGAGAGACTCTTTCCTCTGGAAGGAAAACATCTTCCTCTTTGCTATGTATTATAAAACATTAGAAAAATTCTAATTTGCTTCCCAATTCCTCTCTTTGTGGAGCACATAAAATTGTGTCTCTTATTTTGAGTCCAAATTGAAGCCTTCCTGATAGTCTTGCTCTTTTAAGTATCAGCAAAATTCAGACAAGCCTCGTTGTCCTTGAAATGTGTCTTTTTTTTATTGCCCATAGTAAATTTAACTTTGAAATATTTAAGTTAACTTTCTCAAGGCAAGGAGTAACAAAAAGAACTTTTTTTTATTTTATTATATTATACAACTTTTCTTTCTTTCTTTCTTTCTTTCTTTCTTTCTTTCTTTTTACATAACGTGTGTGCACTGTGCATATTTATATATAAATACACACAAATGCATGAATATATTTAAGAAAAATGTTGTTTTTATATTAATAATATTTATATGTAATATCAATTATATTAATAGAAATATTACTGTAAATAGATGTAAAACCTTTTCAAAATATATACTGTATGTGTGTGTATTTATATATACAAAATAAACATACACCGTATACATGTATATTATGTAAACAAAAACTTATTTTGGATGAGATTAATCGCGATTGAAAGCACTAAACATTATCATTTAATTTTTGTTATAATCACAATAAACTGCAAAATTTGCTGTACTATTATTTATTTGTCCATATTAGCAATTTAATCCATGTAAACCTTTTTTGAAAATTCCAATATACTGTGTGCGCATTAGTCTGCAAACATCTAGCGGAGGCTCACGTAGTCATCACCTCTGATCACCTGCACTTGTCTCCACACTGGTAGAAACCTGCAGCACGACTTGCATCTAGAAACATTCTGGCAGCTGACATTCCCCCTCACTAGAGGAAGGCAAGAAATGTTCTCTAGGCATGCCGAGTCGCATCAAGCAATGCTGGTGGAAGATGACAGGGCCTGAAACAGCAACATCAGCAGCCGACTAAGAGCAACAAACACAGCTGCTCTGCATAAATTTTATACACGCAGTATCTCTAAACACACTGCTTATACTCTATCACACCTAGTGCCTCTGCATTCTTATATCTCAGCTCTCCTGCAAGACGTGCTCTTTCATATTCATAGATTTTCACGGTTGAATTTTTAAGGTCCTGCTATAGCAAAAGTTTCTCCGATATGTCATCACTTCGCCAGATGTTTTCCCATCTCTCCGCAAGGTCCATTTCTTTCCATTTTTTCCCTAGAATATACTCGCACCTCATTACTTTTTTTTTCACCGTTCTAATTTGTCTGAAACATCTTTTCTCATCTCAAATATGTTGATGTCCCCCCCACTCCATAATGTCTGACAAAGAGTGTTTTCAAATGTGCAAGTGTAATGAGAGGCTGCAGATGGAGGTGTGAGTGTTGAAGCTGCAAATCCCTCAACAGCGAGTGCAAAGTTGGGGGAACGTTCCTCTCACTGGAACACGCGGTTCAGGGTGAGCCGAAGATATTTGTACCCGACACCTCTTAGTTTATACCCGTTGAGGTTAGCTTGGTACCTCTCCCTCATGACTTGCACAATATTCCCATGAATACCTTACAATACTGTGTTCGGAAAGCTGCCATGTCAACAGAAGCATAGAGAAACAAGGACAAGCTAGAGACGCTCATGAAGGACAAGTCCCATAATAAAGGGTTGTCTGGCAGGCTATCTGCTTTTTCTATCTAAGCGGAGGCTAATCAAATTGCACGTTTGGTAGCCTGTTGTATGTTTTTAATGATTATTTATTTCAAGCCTTCAGGGTCACGAAACCAAAAGAATCAAAACAGCGCAACGGACATGCTTCCTGTCATCGTCTTGGTCATTATTGCGTCCAAGCCAGCACTCTGAATTCTAATGGGTTAGCCGAGCTAGCAGCACATCGTGTTTGCGAAGCATATCTGCTCGTCGAATCCCAAGAGAGGTGTGCGAGAGAGGCAGCACGGAAAGAGCAAAGGCCTGCTGTTGTCTCTTGTCACCATGGAGAGAAATGGACAGAGTAATTGCGTTGTTCCAGAGCCTGAGGAATCCCATCAGCCAGGAGCTGGTGCTGTCAGAGGACATAAAGATGCCACTAAAAACTTAACTCTCCACTGACACGTTGGGTGGCTCGGGCCTGCACAAAACGACAGGGGAAAAGACAGACAGATTAACCATGGTGGGGTGCAGATGAGAGCGAAAGTGCTTCGGAGAGGGTTTGGGAAACAGCCAGCTGAGATGAGGGCTGAGTGTGTCTGTTGCCAAGATTGTGTATGATGGATGTGAAAGAAGTCGAAATAAATGCTCAGGGTTGCTTAATAATTTCCCACTCTGGGAAATACCGGGGGTTTGCTAAATGAAGCTTATTTTCTCTCATTGTCAGTAAGTGCACCTTTTTTGGCTATTTTTTATAGATTGAGGCATTAAGGAAATTAGTTCATCGCTGCTGGAAAAACAAGGTGATGCTAGCTTCAGGTAGTTTTGAAACATTTTAGCTGGTTTTTGGCTGATCTAAGGTAGTTTACCAGCTCTAACCAGCTTGACTAGCAGTGTTCCGTAAAATTGAAGAATTGTCTGCCTGCCTGTCTGTCTGTCTGTTGATCCATCCATTTATATATATATATATATATATATATATATATTCATCCTATATCTATATCCAAAACGTTGGTCAGATTTGAACCTTTGTCTCCAGCATGAGCTCCATAACACATAGGGATCACCTGCTGCATCACAGCTCTGACAATAAGTACACATTTAATAGAAATCCACACGGGTCTAACAGAAACGGGAATTTGACAACTTTCTTCTCTTTGTTAACTTCAGAAAGGGCTTAACATTGCCTGAGGAGCTCTCTTGTTAGCCGTTATCATTGCCCTATATGATAGGTGGGCTATTTGATCTCAGTGCACCAGCTCTCTGCACAATTAACGTTGCTGCATGAAGAGAAGTCGGGTTTCGGCGCTCCATACATCTCTCCAGCAGGGAGAGTTAATTGTGTTTTGGGCCTGGTTGCATGACTGCGACCTCTACTACTGTCTGTTCTCACCGGTTTGAGATCCCGCCCGGCTCGGAGACTTCCAACTTTCTGACACCTTTTGTTTGTAACTCAATTAGAGTGTATTTTAAAGATCTATTCCGTGCAGCACACTCGGCATGCTTTTTCCGAGAACTGTCCTCTGAAACATTCCTATTCCAATTTTCTTAAATGGACTGGGGGATTGCGTGTTGGGTCTTCGCAACACAAGAAAAACACCATTCGCAGCTAAGGTGTTTGCGTTAGTGTGAAACCAAAAAGTGTCATGTCTGTAATGTTGCAAAAGAAAGGACAGGTAACGCAAGCAATGTCAGGCATCACAAGCTAGGTGTTACCCGGTCCCCAAGCACACTCTAACACACTCAACAAATCACACAGTACCTCCTCTTCAATCTCCCCGTGGGACACAAAACCCACAACCGGTCATCTCCCAATTCCCTCTTTTCCAGTTCTGAGCTTCCTCTTTGTCTCCTGTACGTTTGAAGTCCTCTGAAGTGCTTTCACATGGGCCTGATCTCTTGTCTTCTTCTCTTCTCTTCCAGATGGTCACAAGAACAAAGAAAATATTTGTAGGCGGATTATCAGCTAACACAGTAGTTGAAGATGTGAAGCAGTATTTTGAACAGTTTGGCAAGGTAAGATCTCATTTTCCTTTTTCCCTTTGGCTAATTTCATGGAGAGATGTTTGCATATGATGAGAAATGCTGTCCCTCAAGGGACCCTTTCAAGACTTTCAAACAGGCCGTTTGAGATGTGGCCATTTGGAGATGAAAGACCAGTGTTTGCTTGGCCTCTGTCGTCCACTGGATGTAGTAGCCAGGACCTTTTGCTTAAAGCTGCCGTGTGTAATCGGTCTGAACATTTACTTAACCAATGATGTGTTCGTTTCTGACTTTATGGATAGATATTAATACAGATTTCCCAATTTTATTCTTATTAGAGATGCACCGATTGCAATTTTCTTGGCTGATTCCGATTTTTTTTTGTTAGTGTGATCTGCCGATACCGATTTTTGCCGATTCCGATTTTCTTTCTAAGAGCTATAATTGACAGCGTATACAAACAAAAATCTACTTTTCTTCAACGCAAAGTTTTATTTTCATAAAAAAAACAAGTAAAAAGTCAGTAATAAAATAAGAACACAAAAAATTGCAAACAACAGCACAAATAAATGCAATAGAATAAAGAGAGTTTTTCAGGTTAAGTAAGTTTTTATTCAGGTAAGAAATACTACAGAAATTAAAGTAATCAAATGTAAAATAACACTGGATGTATTATTTTACATTTGATTACTTTAATTTCTGTAGTCTTCATTGTAAAAAT
>NW_015635083.1:809405-815369 GCF_001515625.1 Sinocyclocheilus rhinocerous
ATACAGATTAATGCTTACCATTAAAGTTATAAAACCTATTCAGTCAAGAGCAGAAAGTGATTTTCTTTGTCTATTGTTCTTTGATTAACATGACAGACAGCAGTAGGAATACTGGACTGCGGTCCCTTTAAGAGTTTATCCACGGACCCAATATAGGGCCTGTTTACACCTGGTCATTTCATGCGTTTTCGCTTATTGGATATCTGTCTGATTTGTTAAAATGTTTCCATTTACACTTGGCCACATAAATGTGTCGTCGCAAAACGGATATAAATCCGATCTTCAATTCCCGCGCTATATTTAATTTTAATGGAGTTCACGTCAACGAAATCAAGATCAAAGATAATTTCAAGATCAAAGACCGCAATAGGAGAGCTCCGATCTTCAATTCCCGCGCTATATTTAAATTTAACGGAGTTCACGTCAACGAAATCAAAAGATAAGCGCTGCATTTTATTAATCATCAGCTCATTTCAAGATCAAAGACCGCAATAGGAGAGCGCGCGGCATCAGCACTGGAAAGATAAGTTTGTCTTATTGCTTTTAATGAAGATGATTGTGTGTTGGCTGTCTGCGTCTTACTTTCAGTTTCATTCGCGGCAGTTTGCACGTTGGCTTGCTGAAGAGATACTCAGCTACTCGTCCCCAGCGATGCGTGTTGCATTAGCGCAGTCTGACTAATGTCATATAGCCTATAACACGCTCTCACACGTTTATTATTTTATCATTTTGGGATGATCATTTCTGGTGCGCACGCTTTTGGTGTAAGCGCGAAACTTGCGGGAATGACTAAAATAATGCGCAATACAAGCATTTAACCGGAAACAAAACGGATCGGCTCGGAATCGGAAAGAAGTGAGATCATGAGGAAAATCGGCCGATTCCGATCCCTGGCCGATCGATCGATGCATCTCTAATTCTTATACATAAGCTTTTGATTTTTTATTTGATTCCCATTTTAATTCAATTTGATTTGATTCATTTAGGTATATTTTTGCCCATTTAGCTAACATATTCTTCAATATAGAAATAACATCTCTTTCTACTAATGCTGTAATTTATACAGGGCAGTAGGGCCTATTTCAGACTGATTCAAACCGATAACATCTTTTTAAATGAAAAGAACCGACTCATAAGAGTAATTTGTTTTGGGAATCAAGCTACATTGTTCATGTTGTATGGTTTTGAGTAGGGATGCACCGATACCACTTTTTCCAGTACTCGCCCGATACCGATACTTTTATTTTTGGTACTTGCCGATACCGAGTACCGATACCGATATTTTTATTGCATTTGTAAATTTTTTAAATATTGGGTACAGAAACCAAAAGGGTATGTATAATGTTAGTTGGTTAACTTCATTTATCAAATAGATACAGTCAAACCAAAATATATTCAGACACCTTCAACATTATCAGCTCGCTCACATCAGCTATACAGGCGTTAATACTGAATGTTTAACATTATATTCATTGCATACATATACTTCGTAGTAGACATCCTTAACTCCTTTCTGCTGTCTGTTCTGTTGTCGGTGTTTCTTTGTTTGAATATGGCGCTTATCACATGCTGTGTGGTATCGGCGTTTGGTATCGGGGCATTTTAACGAGTACGAGTACGAGTACAGGAGACCAGTATTGGGCCCGATACCGATACCAGTATCGGTATCGGTGCATCCCTAGTTTTGAGTCACTAAAAATAACTGAATAACATAAGAGTCATTTGTTATTATCGTGTATAAACTGAGTACAGGCATAGAGTAAAAGACTGATTTTGGGCTTTTATGAATCAGTATCTGTAAAATCTGAAAAAGTATCTGAAAATCTAAATTTTTATCTGACATGTTTTGTAAGCCTGATATCTACCATACACATGCAGAAGATTCATAGTCAACCTGTATATTTGTATGGCCCAGGTGAACTTTTCTGTTTGCTGTGTGATATGACTTTGAGTAAGTTCGATGTCTCTCTCTATTTCAGACTAATATAAATACCTAGCTCCATTTGTTTGTAATCAGCTGTGTATGAGTGGACCTAACACACACTTGACTTGATTGAAGGGCTCAATTATGCAGATGTTTTACTTGCCCTGTGCTGTACGTCTTGCCCTGGGGGTGTTTTCACCAGCGCCAGCGCTGGCAGTAGACAACCGCTAAATCATTGCGATTAAAGGAATGGTGGAGGATTTGTAGCTTCTTAGGTCACAAGACTATATTAGTCTTACCACAGCCTGGTTTATTGAGCCGTACTTGTCTGCCGTCCATACGTAAAGCTGTAGATCGTTATTTTGAATGGGCAGCGTGATCCAATAACTCTAAAGACCTCAGCGCTCAGTGTCTCGTTGTTTATAAGTTGCGAAGCAAACACGCAGTCTAATGAAATGTCTGTCTCTTAAGACAAGAAAATTACAAATTGACCGTCCGTTGAATGCACACTTGTGAGTAAAGACGAAACGAGCCTTCAAAGTGAGTTGTCAGAAGGTTGGATTTGCTGCAAACTCTTGATGACTCTGCAAGTTCGCCCACCTGGAGGTTTTGCCACACTGTGGTGTCAGTTGAGCTGATACCCGGAGGTTTGTGTGTGTGTGTGCGTGGGGGCGTGTGTGTAGGCCAATTAACAGTGTCTCCTGGCGAGCAGTGGGTAGTGAGAGAACGAGGATCCTGGGAGGAGAGCAGGTGGCATGGGGCAGCAGGGTCACAGGATCTGTCTCCTTAGAAGCTGTGTTCTTCCTGAGCACTTTTTCTGTGCTATGACAGCTTGCACACTCACGCGCACGCACACACACACACACACACACACACACACACTTAAGCAGCACTAAGGGGCATTTATTGCGCAACACTGCAGAATTAAGATTTTAAAAGCTTTTCCACAAAGGCTCTTTGAGTTAGATCCACTTTTCATTAGCATAGTTATTTCATGCTAATGTGGCATGTTGACTTTTTACTTTTAGAAGAAGGCATGCCTAAATAATTTCACTTGTTTCCTCTGAAACAATTTATATGTGTATAGACAACAGACTTGGCATGGTTTGATTATAAATCTCGGCAAGATATTTTGTACATTCTACATGATGAGAACATAAAAGGCTGCCTCGCTCCCCGCATAAACCTTCATGTGTCCTAATTACATAGGGTGGCTTATGCTTAGTCATAGGTTTATTGTAATCGGCTTGGAGTAGATCTCCAAACAAAGTGCACTTATTCTGCTAAGTTGAAACAACTCCTGTTTACTTCATTACCACCCTCCCCACTCCCTCTCTCTCTACCTCTCTCACTTTAATGTTCGCTGTGCTGCTGTGGCCAGGCTTTAGTTTCATTAGGCCTGAGAGTTGTTTCCAAGCCAGTGCTCTGCCACAATCAGGCCTTTATGCCTCCTCTGTCCTGGTTCCCATATCGGCCTGGGTGTGAGCCAACTTCTACCATTTCAGGGGCAAAGCTTTAACCTCCTGCAGCCTAGATAGACAGTTTGTCCAGCACGTGTAATATACAATGTAATTGAATGTAAAATAATATTAATTAATACTAGTTTTCTAAGCCCACATGGCCTTGGTTACATCAACAGGAAAGATATTTTGTTTTAGAAGCCGAGAAAATGATCACATTTTGATTTAAAGTAGTTATTAATAGTAAGACCAGGGAAATTTATTTAGAATGTAAATAAGGTCAATTTTGGTTTCATGTTGTGTTTAAAAGCGAGGCATCCAACAGAAAATCATCTGGTTGATTTTGAAAATCAATGTTCATTCTTCACAAAGCATAATTTTCTCCACAGAGCATCTTGCTCTCTATTCTTGACATAGAGTACGTTTTCATTTTCTCTGTGGTAGTTTTGACTCATGACTCACTGACCAGCCCACATTGAAGGCTGGATGAACTAAACCGTAATCATCAGTTTGGTGACAGACTGTGTATTGTCATGTTTCTGTAATGAAATGTCACAATTTTGTCTTTCTCTTAGCTTCAATATTCAGTGAGGACAGTGGGCTGCCTGTAATGACTGCATCCTGAACACTCACTGTTAGTTAATTTAGCATACCTGGTGAACCGCTAACATTTAATAACGGCATTCGATTTACCTCAGGCTCGGGTAATAAAAACAGTGCACTGCTCTATTTGCAAGCCTCGCTGCATCACTGAGCCCTTAAAGTCTGATTTGATAAGCTTGTTTAACGAGAGGTGTTTGTGAATTCGGTGTGAAGAGTTTTTCAGATGCATTTTTCTCATGTACACGGTGAGACTGTGGAAACATGACAGCGGTTCAGCAGTGAGAGTAATGGCGGCCGTCCAAAGTTGTCTTAAAGAGGCATCGTCTTCCTCTCAAGGTTAGTTCCTGTACACTCAGGGTGTTTTTCCTCGCCGTTGGCCTTTAGCGTCATCATCTCAGGGTTTATACCTGACGCTGTGTAAAGCTGCTTTAAGACAATCTCCGTTGTTAAAAGCACTGTATAAATGAATTGAATTGGATCAAAAGGTTAAAGTGACTGTGCATAAGCAAATAATAAAGATTAGCAAAAGCCTCTATGGACTGTATGAAAAAGGGATAAGATTTAACACCACACCGTTGCTTATGCTATATGTAACTGTTGTGTTCAGTGAATTTCCACTTCCTTGATTTAGTGTGGAGTATTTTCAGAGTGTGCTGCTTCAGCTTTGTGAGCATTTCATGGTTTATTTTCGTTTAATGTCTTAGCAGGAACTTCATTGTCTGGGCAGAGATGTGTTATTTCTTATCAAAAGGCCCTTTGGACTGCTTTCCTCTGTAAGACTGGCCAGGGAAGTGTCCTCTATTCACTGTGAGGGTTAGCAGTAAATCCCTGCGGACTTCTATGGAGCCTGTAGCCCTTAAATGTTCTCCACACATCAGTGGCCTCGCACAAGTGGGAAGTCACTAACAAAAGGTAGAAATTCTTAAGGGCGGCTGAAATACTCAATCACGGGCTCCCCGCTCTCCAGTGCCCTCTGGAGTGAAGGGAGAAAACAAATGAGGAGCTAGTGAGGGATGAAAAGGGAAGGTGAGGAAAAGAAGCTGCTTTTGAACTGACTGGGATTAGTTTTAAGATGATGCGCTCTCTCCTCCTCCCTCCCTCTGCTCCTGTCCTCCCTTCTCCCTCCCTCCTCTCATCCTTGGCGATCCGAGCCCACACCTGTATTTGTTTCGCCACTGAGTCTTTAACAAGGTCTCAAAATGGCTTTCACAGCGCTTGTGTTAACCAGTGAAACCAAATCTTCTTGTGAAGATTGAAAACACAATTGATTTTGGGCAGGGCTGAGGTCGCTGGCCAAGACCTCGCTCTCTTTCCGCCTCTGTATGCTCTCACGTGCCTTGAGATTGATCTCTATCCTTCTTTCATTGTTTTTTTTCCTCTGTTGTTTTTCTTTGGCTGGACACACATCCAAAATGTTTTTTTGATCTTTTGAAAAAAAATCTAAATGTCACCTCACATTTTAAAACTCCTCTCCAAGGAAGTCAATAATGTTACAGTTTTATTTCATCAGAAAGCATGATTAGATAATTGTGTATTATTTTTATAATAGTATAATGTGTGTGTATAAAAATGATGTATTATGTATATGAATTAGTCACATGTAGCAGTGAACAATAGCAATTTAATCCAGTACTAGACCATTTAAAACATATCTGTTTGTTATTTAGAATAGTGAATTATAGATTAACTTTCATGAATGAATAAATTAATGATTGAGTCCTTCATTTTAATGTTAAGTGTAGGGCTGGGTATCGATTCAGATATCCCGATTCGATTCGATTTCGATTCGCAAGCTCTCGATTCGATTCGATTCTCGATTTTTTTTTAAATTGCATTCAGTGAATATAGTTTTAATACAAATGCTATTGATATTTCTAAAAAATTAACAGTAAACATCAGTTTACAAATAGTGAATTAATAAAAAGAAATTAAGAACCACATGCCTGTATTTTAAACCTATTCTTTTTTTTTGTATAG
>NW_015635083.1:816157-837047 GCF_001515625.1 Sinocyclocheilus rhinocerous
TGTAGCCCTTAAATGTTCTCCACACATCAGTGGCCTCGCACAAGTGGGAAGTCACTAACAAAAGGTAGAAATTCTTAAGGGCGGCTGAAATACTCAATCACGGGCTCGCTCCCCGCTAGTGCCCTCTGGAGTGAAGGGAGAAAACAAATGAGGAGCTAGTGAGGGATGAAAAGGGAAGGTGAGGAAAAGAAGCTGCTTTTGAACTGACTGGGATTAGTTTTAAGATGATGCGCTCTCTCCTCCTCCCTCCCTCTGCTCCTGTCCTCCCTTCTCCCTCCCTCCTCTCATCCTTGGCGATCCGAGCCCACACCTGTATTTGTTTCGCCACTGAGTCTTTAACAAGGTCTCAAAATGGCTTTCACAGCGCTTGTGTTAACCAGTGAAACCAAATCTTCTTGTGAAGATTGAAAACACAATTGATTTTGGGCAGGGCTGAGGTCGCTGGCCAAGACCTCGCTCTCTTTCCGCCTCTGTATGCTCTCACGTGCCTTGAGATTGATCTCTATCCTTCTTTCATTGTTTTTTTTCCTCTGTTGTTTTTCTTTGGCTGGACACACATCCAAAATGTTTTTTATCAAAATGTCACCTCACATTTCAAAGCTCCTCTCCAAGGAAGTCTATGTTGTTCCAGTTTTATTTAATCAGAATGCATGATTAAATAATTGTGTATTATTTTTCAAAATAGCATAATGTGTGTGTGTGTATAGAAATGATGTATTATGTATATGAATTAGTCACATGTAGCAGTGAACAATAGCAATTTAATCCAGTACTAGACCATTTAAAACATATCTGTTTGTTATTTAGAATAGTGAATTATAGATTAACTTTCATGAATGAATAAATTAATGATTGAGTCCTTCATTTTAATGTTAAGTGTAGGGCTGGGTATCGATTCAGATATCCCGATTCGATTCGATTTCGATTCGCAAGCTCTCGATTCGATTCGATTCTCGATTTTTTTTTAAATTGCATTCAGTGAATATAGTTTTAATACAAATGCTATTGATATTTCTAAAAAATTAACAGTAAACATCAGTTTACAAATAGTGAATTAATAAAAAGAAATTAAGAAAAAAATCAATTTTTTTTGCCCAGCCCTAGTTAAGTGGTACTCCTTGTACTTCATATTAACATTTTTTTTCCCATCAGAATGATGTAATTACAGCATCTGCCAGTAGGGGTGAACAGCCTGTTGCTAACCTGCCAAAATTTGTCCCCCTGGTCTCCTCGTCCTCTTTCTCAACCTCCCTGACGTTTAAGGTGTTCTAATTGTGCATGAATACCGTGGTAAGCTTTTATACGTAAAAAAAGCTTAAAATATATTATTTCGTGGCAGAATGCACTAGGGACCTGTCTTCTAACAGTTGGTGTGTAAATGATCTTTAAAACATTTTGCTGAAGGAAAAATAAACGCAGGGTACCCAGAAGATTTCCCCTCAGTTGTCAGGGTGGCTCAGAAGCTTTCAACCCAGCGACTCTCTCACGGTTACGGGCTCTAAAGCACAGGCACCAAGATCTAGCTTAGCGGGACTGTTTGAAAGAAAAATGAGACAAATGATTTAACACTCTCCCCGACCTTTGTTTGCTCTAAGTACTGGCTGTGTTTCTAGGAGTCAAGGGGGACGATTTTAAAATTTTTAAAACGCCCACTGGGGAATTGGAAGTTAAACTGCTTCTTGGCAATGATTTCCATTTTGATTCTGCTCTTTTCCTTCTCGTCTCCTTAAGACTGTAGTTCGGCAGTACATCTTGTTGTTCAGGACCTCCCCAGAGTACATCATTTATAACCTTGCGGTGATGGATTGGCCTTAGTTTAGCTGCCTTGTATGCACCAGAAGGCCCCTGTGCTTTTACCTTATACCCATCAGAACACTAGTTTTCGTCTTTGATGGCATTATTTACCTGGCCATCTTGAAATCACGTCGTCCAATGGAAAGAGCTTGACCACATTTGGCTAACTTAATCACTCTAATCACTCTCTGTTAATTGCTTTTTCCTCGTCAAAGTCCCTGTGCTCTAAGATGATTTAGAGGACATGAAAGCTGGAATCAAGGTCTTGTAGATGTCGTCAGAGCTGTGGCAACGCCATGTTGCGTCATACAGACTGACTTTATCTGTGACCCTTAAAACGAAAGTGTGTTTTATGGATTTAGATTATCTGTGGCAGATGGTTTGCTAACTTTTAAGTGCATATTTGAGCTATGGTGAAGCTTTACGTTGGGGATAACATGTTTAAGCTATATCTAATTAGTGTTTGGGTTTTGATTAAGATGTGTTTAAGCTTAAGATTTGCAAATAGCGTTACACCGTTAGCATATTGTCTGTAATAAGCAGTGTTGGGGGTAATGCATTACAAGTAACACGAGTTACGTAATCAGATTACTTTTTTCAAGTAACTAGTAAAGTAACGCATTACTTTTTAATTTACAAGAGAATATCTGAGTTATTTTTTCAAATAAGTAACGCAAGTTACTTTTTTTTCCAATTTATTGATTGACAGCTCTCCTGTCCCCATGTTGAGAGAAATCAGAAGATGTTACTGTAGTTCTGAAATAAATATGAATATGCATTAATTCATCTCACTCACACAAAAAAAAACAGATTCAGTATTGCTCAAAATTAATAAAAATAATGCAACTCAGAATATGACGCAAACCTGCAATAATTAAATGTTAAACAACACAAATATCCTTTATGTATTTAATCCCATTCTATTAAGCAATGTCTTTGCTTCTGACCTTCGATTATCCATTTCAACCATATTAATAAGCAAAAATTACTCTAGACAAACATTTGTGTGTCTTTTTTTATTGCTGAAGTGTGTTGAAATTTCTTCTTCTGCATTCTACTGTACGGACGTAAATGTACTTTCCCTTCAGCCTGAGGCTTATTCATTTCACTTTTGGTGTGAAAAGGCTTTTATATTTGCCAAAAATATAACTTTTTTATTTGAAAAACAAACAAGCATGCCCTGCCCAGATTTAAAAAGTAACGCAAAAGTAGCGTAACGCATTACTTTCCATAAAAAGTAACTAAGTAACGTAATTAGTTACTTTTTTATGGAGTAACGCAATATTGTAATGCATTACTTTTAAAAGTAACTTTCCCCAACACTGGTAATAAGATTGTTTTAGTATTGAATGAGTGTGCAGTAGGCATGGGCCGGTATGAGATTCTGACGGTATGATAACCTTAGATTAAAAAAAAAATCACGGTTTCACGGTATTGCGATTACAGCTCTAAAATATGTTATTTTTAAATGTCTGGGTAAAAAACAACAATTTTTTCCCCCACTTAACACAATACATTTTATTTTTAAGAAACATAGAACACTTTGGAACACTCTATAAACATGACAGGCTAAATAATTAATATAAATAATTTGAATTCTTCGTAATTAAATTAAGTGCAGTCACTTGAGTGGGCCTAAACCTGCAGCTCAACTATAATCAGGACATAAATAAATTATTTTCTGTAGAAAAAAGAAAAAAAAAAGAAAAAAAAAATGCAGTCATTAAACCTGCAGCTCAACAAGGTTTTTAGAGACATGCTCACTTTCTACACATTCCTCTTTCAGTCCAAGTTATGATCCAGGAATGTTCACCTTTCCTGGATTAAGTTTGGAGCGGTGAGGTACGAGGATGTGTGCACATACACATAAGGAAAGAGAGAGCGCGAGTGTCTCTCACACACACACAGTCTTTCTCCGTACAACGCTCAAACAGTGGCAAAGACACCTGAGAGCCAGCAGTTTGTTTGTTTTTTTAAATGTCGTGATTTTGAACAGATGTAAACAATGGCAGGAGGCTTAAAAGTATAGACGTGATACCAGCTAAATTTAATTATTGTACTAAATCGCAGAAACGTAGTACTTTAGTCTGCTATTCCTCGCTCTGTGAAGTAACGTTAACATCAGGGATGCAAATTAGATGACGTTGGCTAGTTAATTAGCCATGTTATCTACCTCGGTAGCAAGTCAAATAGTATTTATTTAAACACTGAAACAAACGGCGGGTGGGTCTCTGTCTTGATCGGGGGTGAAAGAGGGAGAAATGAAGATGACACAGATATGTAGTTTATGTACGACCTGGAAGTATTTATTTAGCGATTGGCGCTAAAACGTGATCTGTACGGAACATCATTGTGTACGGAGCATGGTTAGTCTACGTTACCCGAAAAATTCCCATACGGCAGACTTCATCTTTTTCGATGGGGGAAAAAGTTCCAGGGATTCACCTCCTTTAGCCATCCCACACACAGGTGACTCTCACTGTCTGCTTGCAGCCTCGCACCAACTGGAGGGGGAGGGGTCGTGTGACTCGTTATGCTCTTCGCTGCACACAACTGAGGGAGTCCTGCACTTTCCGTCTTTGATGACACGTAAAAAAAACTGTGCATACCGCAGGAACGGTATAACAAAAATTTTTAGTGGTTTTGAAACCGTGACTTTTCCAAACCACGGTGTACCTTGAAACCGGTTATCGTCCCATGCCTAGTGTGCAGTCATTTTACGTTTATGCATATAAACCAGATATATCTCCCAACAAGGTCTCTTTGTAAGCACAGATTGCCTTGGTTGCCTTTGAACTGAGTTATGTGTGGATAGATACGCCTCTGGGTCCGGTCACATCTGTTTAAAGGGCCAGACATTTTTAAGGAGATTGAGAAGGATTTTCGGACCCCTCTAACATGAGCAAATCTCTGAGATATAGCAAGCCTCCAACCGCAGGCTATTTTAGGTTGAAGGGAAAGATGGAAGAAACGTTTCAGGTAAAACGCTTCTCTTGGATTGCCCACATTTCGACATTTTTTTTGGTCAAAAGATCTGCTTTGGCTTCAGCTCAACCTTCTGCAATGAGTGGCACTATCAGATCAGCTTTGGCCGGTCCCACTGTGCCTGAAGCCGTGCCGGCCGATTGCGATCTTTTCCACCACTCCCTAGGCATAGAGTGCACCAATTAAATCAGCTCGGTGCTCTATTAGGATTTAACCGGGAAAAAAAGGTACCCATTTCTATAGAGACCATGACATTTCCAATCCCCCTACTGGCACCACCCGTTCACCTGTGGAGATAGCCTTGGAGTGGTAATAACTTTTGACTCAGGGGGCCTTCTGTGATCTTCAAGCTTCCAAGATGTGGCCTCAAATAAGCCTCCACCTGCCAGGCCGGTTCTTAGAGAGAGAGGCACCGCTGTGTACCGTTGCGCCGTGAGCTCACAGGAAGTCTGCACCAGGCTGATATTCCACAAAGCTGTCCAGGAGCACGGAAGCAAAAGCAGGTTATGAGTGACAGCTTCCTTTCACTCTCAAACGTGACGGTTGGAAAACAGGATTATCTCAGCGTAATTCAGACCGTGGTCCGTTGTGAACTTTGAGAGGTGCTTTTTGGTGATTCTTTTTTTAATTTCTCCTTCGGCAGAGAAGATTGATACGCTCGTGCGTCTCTCATCAGCTCAAAGAGGCGGATGCAAAGAAACGAGAACATTTAAATGCTCAGCATGAAAACAGTCAGTGTGAGCTCGAGAGAAAGACGCGGCGATGAGAGAGAAATTATAACTAGAGTTGTCTCTCCTCAGCGTCCCTCCAAAATCTGATTGGGCTGACAGCATGGGTGCTTATTTGGCGCAGGGCCACTGAACGCTAACACACGCTGTTAGACGTCGTGCACGAGTAACGTAGGAAAAAACACATAAAACAATGTCCCATTGGGATAACTACCTCTCCCACTCAAAATGCTTTGAAAGCTTTAAATGGCTTTGTTTCTGTCCCCCACTCTCCTTCCACCTTATGCTCACTAGAAGGTACGGCTTGTTTTTTTTTCTCCCCGCAGCTTGATGCAAAGCTTTAATGAAGCCTCAAAGGTATTGGACATCATATACAATTACCGGGCTTACACAGCGAAGAATAGAACGCTAGCGCTGCGTAGGGGCTCCAGTGGACCGGTGCCAATGTGGTGTGAGGGAGAGATAGAAAAAGAGACGCATAAGACAGAAGAAACGGCCTCATCCACACATAATTAGACAGATTTCACTCAGAGACTCAGCCTTTCTTAAAGGGCATGTCCTCTCAGATGAGTGTCAACAACTGTGGGGTTCTGCTATGTTGCTTCTGTAGATGCAGAGATAGAGGTGGGGGAGGCGAGAAGGATAAATGGATGAAGCAGATTGGATTGATAAATTTATTCGCCGCATGCATCACCTGCGTATTTGTGTGCGCTTTAGCGAGCTCTTCATGACTGTTTGAGGCGAGCATGCAAAGAAGCGGTGAAGGACTCTCCAGGCTGTAGCGCTAATTAACTCAAATGCCAATGCATTACCTGCCTGCTTTCTTAGTTTTTGTTTTTTAATGAACTCTCACACCATTGCACTCCACGGACCCGTGTTGGGCACAATAATGCGTCATTGAAGAGCACAGTAAGGTTGAATATGCACTGTGGGGGTTGTGGGTTTATTGTCACTGGAGATGGATCCCGTGGAGTGGTGTAGCAAGTGGCCAAGGTTAAGTAGTCCCTCACGAATTACATGAAGATGCAACTGAGATGGCATGGAGAATAGCAGTGGAGAAATGAAGCGCTTTTGTGCATCCAAGTAATGCATACGTTTCCTGTATTTAGTTAAACAAGAACATTTACCTTCTGCAGTGATTTGAAGTAAGTCTTTATGCCTCTGAATCATAAATAAAGCTTTTTGTCAGATTCTAATTGGATAGCAATACCACATGCGCTAGAGCGAGTTTGGGCATATCCCTCCATACTCTAATGACAAACACATTTGCAATGACAGATATATACCAGACTTCAGGAAATGATACTTCCTTAGGCAAGCCACTCCAGCACGTATCCTGAGCACCCACTGCCCTCCTCCCCTATACGCTGGCTTCCTTCCCAGGCAGTGATCCTTTTTAGATTTGACTTATGAAAATAAAAACACTCGCAATCCATTAAAATGAATTATATTTTGCTGACTGATTTATCATCCCCTGAAGGTTTCCAACAAGAATAACTTGGCATTAAATGTCACCTTGAAATGGATTAAAGGAGAGATAGATCTTGTAATTGTTTTCACTGTCTGCGAATAAGTTTTGCTGCGTATTTCAGGCCCTCCCTACAGTCTTTTATCAATGCCGTGGGGGGAAGCGGCAATTCGAAATGTCGCAGGGATTCTTTTGAAGAGACAGCTTGTCAGTTTCATCTCGACGTAGATGAGGAGTCGACCGGTCTGCTGGTGCCGTTGCCTCGGGAGCCGAACTTCACAATGAGGGAGTGAATGATTTCGATGATTAAAAAGAAGACTGGTACAAGCGCTCTAATTTCTCTCCACAGCAGGTGGTTGACATCCATCCTTCCAAACAGCTGGTGGGAGGGTGGGCCGGGGGCTGGCGAGGAAGGGGTCTGGGCCCGGTGCCCTCGTCACCCGCCTTAATGACAATACACTGCTTCCCCAGCGTCCAAACAGCAGCCACACGCGCAGATGTTCAATCTGCATTTCTGACAAATTGCTGTCGAGACCGCTCAGGGACCCCAGAGCGTTTTCAAATTGTCCTGTATGTCTGGCCTTCCAACATTTCCTCTGAATGGCCACATATTGCAAATAGCATCAAAACACGCTTTTCAGGGTGTCTGGGGGACGAATTGCTAAATTAATGTTGAAGATATGGTGTAATGGTTAAGTTTGATTCTGGCTTGTTGCGACCATCTTATTTCAACTACATTTCCTTGGTTTCTTTCAGTCGTAGAAAGTGGAAAGTGGCCAAAAAATAATACGGATGCACCGAATGTTCGGCAACCGAAATTAAGGGAACCGGAATAAGAGAAAAGGCTGAATAATATGTACCGAACAATGACTAACGTGATCAAATAGAGGCACGCACTAATGCAGCAAACATGTCGGCAGTGTGAAAGTATTTAAAACTATCAGAGAAAGACGCAGAAATCATTACAAGCACAAAGCACCGACAGCGAGAGACTGTTTAGTGCTGCATCACATGTCTCCGATGAGAAGAAGAGGTGGCTGATGCTGGTGGTTAGACTACTGTATGATGATTGAAATCGCGAAATGGCCTCAAACGATTAGTAAATAAACTGCAGAATGTTATATTTTCTAATGCACGCACGAATTGCATGTATTCTGACAGCACTGCACAAGCTCGCGGCGCCAGGGTTCAAAGTCCAAAGCGCGAGGAAAATCTGCACTAAAACTGTCGTACTCATCAGTTGCTCAGTCACATTTTTGTGAATTCTTTTAAAGGCATGTGACAATGTGATACGTGCGACAAACATCTTCCCAAATTCGTAATGAGAATCATAAATCTGCATGATATCAACAAAAAGAAGCACTGAGATCTGCCTGTGGATTTCTGCCAAAATAAAAGCCGAGAAAAAGCAACAACTTCATCAACCTTTATAAATGTTAGTATTGTAATTTTACTGTTGTTCTCTAAAATAAAATTTAAAGTAAGACAATAATAACGATAATAATAATTACCCTACAACAGCTCTATTAATACATTTATTATAACATTCACATATAGTGTTAAAATTTGGATGGAAAATGCAAAAAAACGTGTTCGGTATTCGGCCTTCGGCCCAGTTTTTCATTTTGTTCGGCTTTGGCCAAGAATTTTCATTTCGGTGCATCCCTAAAAAATAAAATGAATTGTAAAGCTATAAACACAACTAACACATGAAAAAAAATGGCAAACTGCATGGCGCGTGTCTGTTTGAAGTGCCAACGTTAAGGGCACCCAAACAAAGACTAAATCACTCACAGCGTGACGCGTCAGGAGAAGAAAGGCCAACTGACTTCAGTTTAGGGGTCCAGACTTAATTAAAATTATCACATGCTGCAGAGAATCAAGCAGAGATGCATGCCGTGTTCCGCTACGATAAATAGAAAGCGCAACTGCAAGAGGAAAGCGGGCAAAAAAGTGACTTTCACCCCACCTTCTTCTCCGTTTGATCTGTCGCAGTGGTCCAAACAGGCTGACCGCACCACCCTGGGTGTCAAAGGGAGCTCTTTTAAGTCTTTCGCAATCTCCTGCACCCTGGTGGCTCGGAGTCTTGCGCTTGGGGTGGAGGTGCCATCTCTGCTAATTATTTTGTATCAGGAGTGAGCAGGATTTTAGACATTGATGTGATGGACGCTGCTTTCTGTCCCACTCCTGGGCGCTTCCCTCACAGTGCCAGGTTGCCCATGGTTTGCACAGACTGCCAATCCCTTTGTTTATGAAGAAGCAGGCGGATGGCAATCGCCACAGATTGAGTGTGAATGAAGGGGATTTTACTGGCTTTGTGGACCAAAGCCCCCCCTTTCTACACGACAAGAGCAAATTACAATACTCCAAACACATTGGTGATGTTTTCTCTTGTTTCTTTGTCATTAACGTTCAAGTCGCCATCTTTTTTACTTTTGTATCTTGTCACAATACACATAGTTTCAAAGCAACTTTACAGATTGGGATGGTATATTGTGATATGTTTCATTTGTTCAAGGATGATTTTAGAGTCACAACTGTCACTAAATATGGTTATAAATCCCAAACAGGGATGCACAATGCATCAGTACCATATTAGTTACTGGCCGATATTAGATATTTTTCATTTAATCCATATCTGTTATTATTGGATATTTAATTGTATATATTTGCTTCCTGTAAATTATTTAGATTACCAAAGGCCAAAATGCACTTGTAATCTTTAACAAATCTCAAAATGACAATTTTCCATTTTTCATACTATACATTACAATGTTGTAATGCTTAAAATCACTTGTAACATCAAAACAGTTGATTTAATTTTTAATGTTTTTTTTTTTTCTGTATATATTTAAAATAACTGGTAAAATTGGATGCAAGATAGTTTGAAAATACCTATTGGTTTTACTGGTATCAAACAATTTTTATATCGTGCATTCCTATATTTGCACTGTGTGAACATTAGCAATGTCTAATGTTAAAACTTGTGTTTAATAGGTCCAATTTTTTTTATTATTAGTAATAATTCTATCGGTCTCTTCGGAACGATCAGCGAATATTTGCATAGGACAGAGTTTAAATATGTATTTCTGACCTGGTCTAAATTTGACACACATCAAATAATGCACTTTTTACAGCTACAGCAGAACTTTCTGACTTTCATTTTCTCCCATTTACTGGAGGACTGACCTTGCTCCCTTGAGCTTTGCTCAGCCAAGCCCTCTCTACCCCTGAAACAGATAACAAGCTTGCTCTCTGCCGCTATCCTGCTTCCCCATGACCTTTCATTTCATATCTTCCTCCATCCCTCTCTTTCTCACCCACATGCTCCAGCCATCTCTTCAGTTTCATGCTCCTAAACTTTGTTCAGAAAGAAGAGAACAATGCGACTTTTTCTTTTAAAAGCCTGCATGCTGCAATTTACTTTGATTGTTGGCTCTTTAAAACCATTTGGATGTTTTAAAGCATTCTGGGGTGCTATGGAAACAGTTTAGTTTGAAATCTTTGTCTTAGTTACCTTGATAGCGCATGACATGTTCATAATAGAATGGTGCTACTGTGAGCGTAACGATGCATGCGTGCATTATTTCTGTTTTCTCTGCTAACTCATCTGTTTTAATTCTTTGTTTTTTTTATTTTTTTATTTTAAAATCTCTAAACTCGGATTTGACATTTATTTTTGCGAATCACTGCATTTGCATGATACATTTGAAGACAGTCATTTGCCCGTATTTATACCCTGAACTTTTGTCTCAAAATAACAATGTTAAATACTGCAGAAAATAAAACAAGACGCAGGCTTAGAAAAATGTAAACCAAAATATTGGGCGACTAAACAATAAAACTGTGGCTTCTATCCTGTTAGGGAGTGAATAATTGCATGTTGCTGGAATGCACCAAGCCTGAATGTGACCTTTCAGAAGCACAAAATACATATACATGCGCTGTGGCAAACAGATTTCATTCTGCACGTCTTTTATATTCTAATTTAGTGGGAATTTATGCATGCCATGGGAGAGATTTCAGAGACGGCATTCAAGCCTCTCAGATTTGGCGTTTGGAACATTAAACACAATGCACCGTGTAAACGCATAGCTTGTTTGGAGTGAAGGATTTGAGAGAGAGGGAGAGAGCGAAAGAGAGAGAGAAAAACATGAGAGAGTGAGAATAAGTCAGGGAGGGAGGGAGTGAGTGACTTGTATCTGAGTTTTCCCTACAGCTGCCGTCTGTGTGTTTGTGTGTGCACGAGCAGGATTTTTGGCAGTTGTGCCTTTGTGCCTCTGAGTTCAGGAGTCGAACTTCAATCCTCCGCTTTCTCAACCCCCCACCCCATCACACCTGATTCACTCTGACAAAAGGCCCTAATGGCTCAATATTTTACTGTGGCTTTTGAGAGCAGGCGGAGAGAGAGAGACTCTTGGAGCCCATCTGTCGCATCTGCTCCCCCCTCTACACATGTGACATCCACTCAGGAGTCTTTTAATTCAGGAGCGCAACTTGGAAAGAGCTCTTCGAGCCTGTGACAAATTGCTGTGAAGTGCAACGATTGGATCGGACTTGCTCGCTCGTGCGCTTGCGTTATCCGTGCGTGTTTGAGCAGATACACATCTGCTTGGCAAGGTTGCCTTCGATGAGGCAGGCCATAGCTCGCTAATTGAAGCATCATAAACATCCAAGTTAAAAATAAACAAACATATGCGTTATGCGTGCGCATTCTAGAGCGGATCCATACTTGGCTGGGAAATTTAGGTTTGACGAGGGTGACCATAGCTTTACCCATTGTATCATAAACATTGGAATTATTTAAAAAATGCTTAGTATAGTAATAAGTGTGTGTGTGTGTGTGTGTGTGTGTGCCAGAGCATGTGAGCGGAGTGGAGCGGGAGCGTAGCGGTCATATTTCCTTCGGAGCGATTTCCTTGCCTTTCTGAAGATTCCGCTCCGCTCGCTCAATACGCTCCGCGCCACTCGCTCAACCCAAAATGCCCTTTGGTAATTTGCTAGTTCGAGAATCTGTGGAATAGGCTAAGCAATAGTTTGTCTAATGTTTCTAAAAGTACATTCTAAAATCCTGTAAAGATTGACAGACGTTTTAATAGACCGCATTTCCCCGCAGTTTTGGTCTATTTTAATTTTAGAAAATGTGTTTCTTTTATTAACGCCACTAAATAATTCTTTAAGTGCATTTCATCTTGTGTGTGCTTTTCATGGGCCTGATAAGCAAGGTGTATTTTGTGAAATTGTATGTGCATTTCATCTTGTGTGCTTGTTTTGAATGTTCTGTTGCACAATAACTGAAGCTGTATTTTCATGGAAATAAAGTAGGCCTAATGAAAATCAAATATACTTTTTCAGTTATTGAGTATATACATATACATATACATATATATGTATATATATGTATATACTGTATATATATGTATGTATATGTGTGGCATTAAAAGCTATACTGTTGCTACTACCAACACTCTGATAAAAATTCTAAACATCTTTTGTATAAAATAAAAACTATTACTTAGTCTATAAACCGTTTTATAAGCCTCTATCGCCAGTCAATTAACAAACCTAAACATCTGTTGTGCAAAAGCAATAAATTAACAAAAGATGCTTAGTCTATCAACAACTTTTCCAGCCTCTACCAACAGTCAGTTAACAACTACATCAAACTCAATTTCCAGAGGCTTGTTCCTGAGCCACAGAATGACCTTCAGTTTGCACACTTTCCTGCCTCTGCCATAGAAGAGGGCTTTCCCCCCCCCCGTAGAGGCCAAACTGGGGAAACTGAGTGCGTTCTCCCAGCACTTAATAACCATTCACACTATCAGAATGCTTCATTACACACCTTGACCTCAGTGGCATTTTCTCTCCACTCTGGATTTTACGGCAGCTCTGCAAAAAGAGACTAGAGAGAGAGAGGGGCAAGGAAATAGCAAGAGAGAGAGAGAGTGTCTGATTGTCAGGTGCAGTGTTTAGTAATTACTGTAGCTGTAGAGTTGAACAGTTCTGCTGGCTGGCTTTATTAGATTCTGTCAAACATCTCTCTCCCTCACACAGACACACGCACACATACACACACACACACACACACACACACACACCACAAACACACACACAGATCACCCCCTTCCTTTGCAGTCGGTTTCCATCTGAATGCTTTATACCGAGAAAACCTGTTAGAGGAGAAGTGGTCCACACTAATCCTCATCTCACACTGTGATGATAACATGAGTTAGGGCCGCCTTTAAAAACATCACACACGTAACCGAGCATTGACTTCGCTAAATGATTTCAGCTCTGAAGCAGTTTTATGTAACCTATAAACACAGATTTTTAGTGGTGATTGCTAACACAAGCAGCACTATTGCTATTGCTCCTACACAGTGTTATGGATTTGAACAAATTCCTATTGCTTGGTGATAAACTTAACCATTTGTGATCATGTAGTTTGCTTTGAAGAGATGCTATTGCATTTCTAAGTGACTAGACTTCATGATTTTTTAAATAAGTATCTAACATATCTTAGACTAGAATATCAGTGGACACTTTTCATAAGAGATGGCTCTAAAAATGTTATCTGTCACTGACAAACTAGGTTCTAAATTTTCTGTGATACTTTTTTATCTGTCAATATTTTATTGCTTTATTTTTATTTGCATTTTCAGTTTATTCTACTCTCACAATGTGGAAAAGACACACTGTGGCCTTGCAGTCTGTATTTTAATGTATTATATTATATTATTTATTTTATTATTTTTGAATTAATAGTATTAATGTCTTGATTAATTAAACTCTGCTTTTTACTTAGCAACCACCTACAACACCTAGCAACCACAGAACTCTCTGGCACCATAACAGAGTTTTGTATGGTTAAGCATTACTCACATTTCCTTTAGAACATGTCAAAAACCTAGTTTTTATTACCATTTCAGTGAGTCATGCTTGATTACGCTCTGTTATTCATTCATCTGCATCCTTTGAAATGTTTTCAAGAGTCCTGAAGGTCTCTGAGGTAAGCGTATCTCTGGAGCTGATGACTGAAGTAGTTGATATATTTAGCAGCAGTATTGTAAGAGAGAGGAGGAGAGAACAGCGAGTATCAGTCATCTGAAGATGCCCTGACCTCTGCTAAGCTTTCTGAGTCAGCAAGAATGACTTGACCTACACACACTTGCAGCCTCACAATATTTCCCCTTCACACTCTCTCTCTCTCTCTCTCTCTCTCTCTCGTCTCTTCCTCATTCCTTACACGCTCTCCAAGGTTCTGCCAGCTGGGATGCAGGCAGCAGTCTTTATTTTATGTCATTTACAAAAACGTCATTGGCATTTTACACATCATACACCCAAACGTGTCCTTCCAGGGTTGCAGATTTGTATTTAACTCAATGTATGTATATGATGTTAACGTGAAATCCAAATTAACCTGATTTACACTTCTGTTCAAAACCTTTTTCCAGCAGATAAGCTTAAATTGATCGAAAGTGAAAGTAAAGACAATCAGCATAGTATAGTGATTTCTGAAGGATCGTATGACACTGAAGACTGGAGTAATGCCTGCATAAAAAACGTCATAATTACAATAAGAAATTACATTTTAAAGTTTATTAAAAAAGAAAACAGTTATTTGTAATAGTATTTCACAAATTACAGTTTTTACTGTATTTTTGATCAAATAAATGCAGCCTTGGTGAGCATAAAATGGTAATGTACTTGGAACACATTGCTGGTCAAATTAGGAGTTTTTTTATTAGCTTTTTTTATGACCCAATTGGTTCCCAATAGATAAATTAAAAGTAAAATGGGATGTAAATGCTGTTTCATATTGACTTCAAAAGATTCATTGACTATTATTCACATTAAGGGCATTACTTAATTTTTTTTTTTTTTTACAGATTAATACAGCTGTTAGAGCAGCAGAAGTTTTGTCTGTTTGTTTATTCTTGTATTATGTAGAACAGACAACTCTTCAGAAGTAGTACTTTAGGAACAGACAAACCTGTCAGTTCATACAAGGTCACCACCTCCAAGCACATCAGGAAACCGAGCGTCTTCCTGTGACTGTAACGGCAATGATTCAGGAGTGATCGTGACTGGGGCGTGAACTGTGGAATCAGAACTCCGCCACTCTTTCACACCTCATCACACTCAGGATGTGAGAACTAATCACATCACAGGTACAGACTATGATTTAAGGTAAATCAAAAAAAAAAAAAAATTCCACTCTGCTGGAGGGTTGAACGTCAGGCGAAGTGTTATTTTGTCAAACGGGTGATAAGACCATTAATCCACTCCAGTGCACCCTATCCAGAGTGACACTTACAACAGCGGTGGGTGGGTGGTGATACAGTGATCTCAATGGTAAAAGAATCATGGTTTCCTTTACTTGTTCTGTTATCCTCACTCCTCTCCTTCGCCGTGTATTTCTGAGACCGGTCATCTAATGTGCCTGATAGAGCCGAAAAAGGCCTTATGTGACCTCACTCAGGTAGAAACCATATTTTATGCAAAGGAAAATAAAGCTGTATCTTTACATACATTTTAATCACACAATTAAATATTGGTTAAGAAAAATAGATTTGACCTTGAAATATAATTCTTCTTATTTCATAAATGACACTACCGTTCAAAAGTTTGGAGTCGTAAGATTTTCTAATGTTTTTGAAAGAAGTTTAACAAGGGTGCATTCATTTGTTTGCTATTTTAATATGCAGTAAAAATTTATCATTATGACTGCAAATACAATTTTTCTGAAGTGATTACTTCAGTGTCACATGATCATTCAGAAATCATTCTAATATGCTGATTTGACGCTCAAGAAATATTTCTTGCTCTTATTAATGTTAAAAACAGTATTTTTGTGGGAACCGTGATAGATTTTAATCAGGATTCTTTGATGAATAGAAACTTTAAAAGAACAACATTTATTTGAAATTGAAACAGAAACAAGGTAAAATCTTTACTGTCACTTTTGATCTATTGGAAGAATGTGTCTGAATGGGTTCTGTCATTTGATTTGACCTTTTGTTGCAGCTTGCTGGTTACAGTTTCTGGCTGTACTTTTTTCTGACCCCTTCAAAGCAACAAAAGGAACAATTTATTGCAGCATTAGTGTCGCAGGCAGGAGTGCAATACTTATAGCATTGGCCAAAATATACAACGTGTAATTAAGTGGTTAGTGGAAACGTTGCTGTGGTAACTTAAGTAGGTGGAAAGTCTTAAAGGTGAATGGTCGGCATGTGGCCACCGGCTCAGTCTGAAGACACCCCGTGGCTAGCACACTCCACGTCCACCTCTGCTCTCTGGGGGAAAAACAGAAAAGACATTACAAAACAGTCTCATTTGAATGCATGACTTTGTATTCAGAGGGGAGTGCTTTCTTTTTTTTCCAGGAATGACCTTGAATGCTGGGGGGTCACACGTCTGGCTGTGTTAGCACCCTCCTTCAACAGACCTGTCCCCTTAACTTCATCGCCATAGTAACCTCAGCCTTCGGCAGCGAAGCTGACCTTCATGCACTAAACAACAGTGGCGAGTGTAAGAGAACATTTAAATGTCTGCCAAGAGCCCATTACACCCTCCAGAAGGAATTGAGCGAGGGACTATCTTTTGCCTCTCGTTTTCTTAATTTGATCAGTCATTCCTCGGCGCTTTGCTAACACCACGGCAAACTAGATTAACTGCAATATGAAAGATCGGATTGTTGCAGTTACTTCTGCCTGTTTACATGGGAAATTATGGAGGAACACACACACACATGGCCACCATTGGCTTACGAGAATAGTTTAGCAGCGTGGTTATCTAGAGCCTAAATTGGCTCTTCTATCTGACCTTAGATCAGCAAATTTGGCATCTCTTCGGTTAAGGGATGGCGCATTAGCGGGTCTGGAGCCAGAGCGCGGGGGACGGTTGGCGTTTCACCTTGCTCAGCCCCCTACGCCCGTGTCCTCTTAAAGCCAGAGGAGAGCATCAGCTACTTACTGTTGCTGGCTCGCAGCACTGCCACCCAAAAATAGAGGCACAGTAATCACAATTACACAGCCGGGGTGGAGGGCTGAAGTGTCATTTAGAAAAATAATCAAAAAGTCATCTCTCTCTCTCTCTCTCTCTCTCTCTCTCTTTCTCTCTCTCTGCACCCTCCTCCCTCTTTGTCTCTCTCACTCTCTCACTTTTTGAATCTGGCACAGTTTCAAGTAGCCTTGTTCAAAGCCATTACTGGAACAGACTAAAGAGCAAAGAAAAGGTTGATGAATGACAGGGAAAATGGACAGATTGTATAGGGTGAGAAAGAGTCGATTGGCCTCTCAAAAGTAAAGACCCCAGAGGGTAAGGCCAAAAACACTGGGTGGGCACTGTGTTCTCGAACCAGGAGAGTTCTCTTCACATTGCTGAGAGGTCTTATAGTCCTACTGGGATTTAAAGCTTAAGCGGGGAATATGGGTTCGGACAAATGTCTTGATTAAAGCGTTAAGTGTCGTTTAACGATTCTGAACACCCCGCATTTGTGTTAATGCATTGCCGTTAGAGTCAATAAGAAAGTAAGTACTTTAATATACCCGCCATTAGCACCGTTTGATTTACTGATCACATTAAGACTTGTGGTCGTAAAATGAGTTAACTTATTTAAAATACGCTAAGCTCTGTATTTTGACTGTATTCCTTATTTATTCCTGTCTCGCAGAGCTTTCTTTGACCTTTAAGACGCCATACGCAGCAATCTGAATTTTGGCCATTTCACAGACATTAAGCCAACAAACAATGCCATAATTGTGTTTAAAGCTGAAAAGATTCCACAGGCACCAAATGTAATCACACTGATGGTCTGATAGACTGAAGCAATTTAATTTCTATTGAGGGTCACAGCAATTTACTGAGTGCTAATTCACTTTAAAAATGCTAATAGAAATGTATTGAATCATCTACTGTGCATTTACAGAGCGCTGGGAAATAGAGGCTAAACAGGTTTGTTTAAAAGGCTTGTGATGGGGACATCGAGTGAATGTGTGCGTTTGTGTGTACAGGAGTATGTTACTTGAGTAAATTTCATGTCCAGGTCACTTTTCACACCAAAGTCCAAAAAAAGTATGAATTAATGATTGTTTTTATTATATAATAATAATGAATTGTTAATGAATTCAGCTTTAATGAATACGACTCAGACATGTTGCTAGTATTAGTATTAGTATTATAAATGTACTAAACCATATTGATCTACTAACTTGATAGGTGTAATTACAAAAGTTCACATATCTGCTGGATATCCACCCCTCAAATGAGCATCTGTTTTCAAGTTGTGTAAGTAGCAGCAAAATTCTCCCTGAGCAGTGCTGTTATAAGAAACTGCTGTGCTCGTCTGCCTCTTCCTGGCTGCCCAGGCGGATGCGGCTCTCCCTTTTCCCTGTAGACCCGGGAGCACCTGGGCTTGTGATGCAGCTGCACAGGGTCTTAATGCAATTAGCTGTCCCTGCCTGTGAGTCATGTGAAGCTCGGCCTTGCCGCTGACACTTAGAGAGATGAAGCAGTCGCTACACAGCACGCGCAACACCGGACGCGCTAGCAAACCCCACCGCTGTTGCATATATCGTTCAACGCTAGCCGTTAATGAATTTCACTCACACATGTAGCGACGACGCTAGCAGTATGTACTCTCGCCAACTATGTGCTGACTGAGTCACACGCGTTCGGTCCCATGTGTTTTAAATCATAGTCTGCAGGGGTATAAATCACCTCCGGCAAAGCGGAGGGTGATTTAGGAGAAACTTGTGTAGTGCGTCTGCTCGAGGGTGTTAGTACATGAAAAGTATGTTAGAGAAAATGAATGGGGTGGTGTGGCGGTGTCGCTCGCTGTGATATCGACACATACACAAGCAGATCTGAGGCAGCTATGTGTCTGCAGGTTTTTATTTAGCACCACGGGCTGCATCAAATCTGAGAGTGTCCTCCATATCACAACAGGGCTGACATTCGCTTCAGCTCTGTCAGCAGTTTTGGAGTGCATCATGGTTACATGTTCGGCCCTATTGGCTTTTGCAAAACTAGCATGTAAACCTGCCTCTAGTGCTGCTAGGCCATTTCTAGGGTGTTTGAGCTAATTAAATGTCGTTCTAAACCCGTAAGACCTCCGTTCATCTTCGGAACACAAATTAAGATATTTTTGATTAATTCTGTGAGCTCTCTGACCCTCCCAAAGAAAACAAAAATAATGACTTTATTCAACAATTCGTCTCCTCCGCGTCACCCTGGTGCCATTTTGGAGAATATCCACTGAACGTAAACAGCGTATGCTATTCTGTGTCAGCTGTGTCACGCCATAGGCTATATCGAGACTTTATGGCGGGTTTTTCCCCCATCCCACTGCATCTCATGTTTTTAAATGAAAAATGTACTCTGTGTGATTGGCTTTCCGCCCTTTGTATTAAACTATGCATACAGACATGATGCTGTTTTGTTAGTTGTTTAAGCAACTTAATTAATTATAATTGGTTTATAAACATTATTTTAAACATGATGCACTTTTTTCACAGATAGTCACGTTATCTTAGGCTTTGAATAAACGTGCATTAGTAATATTTTGCTCGATGCGCCCTCTTGTGGCCTCAGAAGAGAAGCCAAAAGCTTTTCTTCACCCTAACTGAAATTATGCATTTTAAATTTGAATATAATTCAAATTTTGATAATATTTAAGTACAAAATTTGAATTTAGTTTTTCAGGCATTTTGACAGCCCTACTAAGCAGTGTTCATTAATTTAGTATTATTTATAATGTTATAATATTTAATATTTTGAATTATCTTTTATTTTGTTTTCGTTTTAATTTTAGTAATTTTATTTGCTTTTATATTTATTAGGTTTTTAGTTTTAGTAATTGTATTACTTTAACTTGTTGCATGTCAGTAGTTGCCAAGACATTATTTTTCCTAAAGATTTTATTTTATTATTTTAGTTTAGTTTAGTTTAGTAATTGTAGTACTTTAACTTCTTGTATGTCAGTTAGTTGCCAAGACTTTAAGATTTTATTTTATTTTAATTATTTTATTTTTTTACTTTTATTTTAAGTTTTTTTTAGTGTTTATTTTTTTTCCTTTCTAGGAAAATTTGTAAATGCCATATGAAGTACGACTAATGATAAACGGTAGATCATCTCGATTTCATTCTTCCGTGATATTGTAAAATCCAAATTTGATGTTCTCTTTATCTGTTGATGTATGTATTTGTCAGATATGTCTTGCAGATGCCTTTGATCATAGTTTGTTGTCAGCAGCATCTGCGATATTTTACAAGAAACGACTGGCCATCTGATCTGTGTCTTAACAGTCACTGCCGATATGGATGATTTGTAATGCATTTAAAATATTCGTATCATAAGCTGAGTACATCAATCACACACATTTTTCTCTCTTATACCATACGTTCGATACAGCCGAGATAAACTGTGCTCCTTCTGTTGCTTTGAGTTGATAAAATCTGTTTTGAGTTGACTTCTTAATATTTCTGGTTCTTTTGTTAATCTAGTCCACATGTTCGGCTACCAGGCAGCGAGATGTTTTTCCATGGGGCAGGTCCAGACAGATTGTCGGAGAGGGACCGTACTTCCTTTCACAGCGTGACGAGAAAATATGAGTCAGGGGACAAGCAGGACCTTTTGAAGATGCAGCTGCATTTGCTTTCCTTTTAATTTCCTTGAAGGATGATGCTCAAGTTTTTAAGCTGTGTGAATACATGGAGATTTTGGCTGGGTGCGACACATCTCCGAAACAGCAGCTTGAGCCTTGGGTTAAATGTCAGTCACAGAGCACGCTGTGTGCTCTTCTGTCCCCGTTTAAACTGCCTGCCATCAAAGACGACAACTCTCCTCTCTTGAACCTACTTGGAGTTTGTTATTTAGAGAAGGAGTGAAAGGGAAAAGGGGCCGCCTGGGACT